>NC_135093.1:2845000-3132500 GCF_051107435.1 Chaetodon auriga
TGCCTTGTCACAGACTGCTGCCCTTCCACGTCCACACACGGCTCCACCCACACAAAGGTGTGGTAGTCCTTCGTGGTGCTCCATCCCACCTGGACCAGAAAAGTTAGACATGACTCAGACAGAGTTTTTTTAATCCGCCTCACAGACATAACAGACCTCTGTGATGGTTTCCTCACCTTAAAGATGCCCACCCAGTCCCTGGGCTTGGGCTGGAAGGAGGCAGCGAGGGTGTAGCTGCAGGTGACGGCGGTTGAAGGTGGGTATGAGTGGGAGATGTCGGTGAACACCACCTGGGAGAAGGTGCGTGCTGAGGGGTCGGTGGCTGCTGCCTCTGCCGGGGTCTCCATGCTGGGCTACAGTCTGCCGGTAAACGAATAAAGAGTGATGATGAAATGTCGTGAGTGTGACTGATGACAGCAGGTGCCTCAGCATGGACTGTGCTGGAACAGAAAGCGACGCCGGCGTCCTCACAGGCTTCCGTCTTGTTGTTTTGCGCACTTACACCGTCGGTTTCACTTGTTTCCAAACTGATTACGCTTTCGTAATTAACTCAGAAACACTTTCCCAGCGCTGAAATGCTAACACTTGAAGTTTAAACGACTCCTTTCTCCCGCAGATGACATTTAGCCTTTTCTAATAAACTTTTAGGGGCGGTGAATTTAGCTAAAAAATAGCATTAAAATAAAGAAACCGAAAGTCAGCTAGCCAAAAAAAAAACCGCACCCGAAAGATGAGACAGATTACTCTGATACATGTTTCTGTTTTCTACTACAAGCTGTCATCATAAAACTACATTTTTGACGAAATGTTGAGATAAAAACATTCAACTCACATGTTTGTTGTCACTTGTCGCAGCATCGACATCAACCGTCAGCCCGTCAGGACCAAGTGTTCAGACGCATTCAGGTGCTCCTCGGAAAAGTTCGTACGCCGGCCTCGTAACTACGACATAAGGCTTCAGGCCAATCGGGCAAGTAAAAGAGCCCGTATTTCCTGAAGTGGTTTTATTTGTTGTGAATCCAAACAGTTCTTCACTGTTTTCTTAAAGGAATTCAAACGTCACATTAAAACTATTTCTATGTTCAGACGGTTTCACATTTTTTCTTATTTATCTGAATCAGCAAACTCCTTGTTTCTTTAATTTTCTATGTCGTTTGTGAAATGTGATGTAGTCTTTATTTTTGTTGGCTTTACACTCTTTTAATATTTTTAAGCAGGATTGTGTTTGCTGATAATTCAAATACATTAAAAGTAAGATTTTGATGAACTGAAAAGAAGCTGAAAATAAAGTATTTTAGTCGACATTGCAAAAATTATTTTGGTGCTAAAATAGCAATACGAGGATCCCGTCTCAAAACAATCGCATCAAAACTAAACGTGACTTCAGTTTTGTTGACAAGCTTCGCGTATGTTCACATGCGCTCAAATCAAAGACGTCGCACTTTGTTTCCAATTGTTCCTGAAGGCATCAGTGGTTGCGTTAAGGTGGGGGGCATTGTGGGAAATGTAGTCCAACTCAAACATCTAAGGCCGGCTTCTCTTCTTCAGTGTGAGATTTAGAACACAAGAGGGAGCCAAACACTGTTACGGTGTGAAACTGATGCTGCTCTGAAAACCTGCGGTGTGATACTGAAAATGTGTCCTAATAATCCTGAAGACACCTAAATATCAAACCAGAGTTATGTTGCGTTATGATGGTTGAATTTTTGATCATTTGTTATTTACAAGCTCACAAAACATGGCTCCGTTTTGTTTGCTTGTCCGTTGAAGCAACCAAATATCATCTGAGGAATGACGGTATTTGGGCACCTAACCACGAGGTTTTTGAACTTAAGTGAAAACAGACAGATTATAAGATAATAGCAATTTTCTCACACACAATTAACAAGTTATATTTTAAATAAGACAAAAAAGAAAGAGAAAGAAAATTAAAATTAAAATTGAGTTTTGAATGACCTGAAGAGCAACTGGAAAGACAGACAAGCTGACATGAGTCACAATATACACAATTATACATAATTACATAAAATTTTCAAAGCATCGCCTGAGTTTAAAAGTATTTGTTATTTTGAATGGAATCCAAAGCCATTTATCTACCTGTTTTAGGTTTTTTTTTTTTTTTTTAATCTGTGTTGTGTTCCAATGTCGAAAGTACGATGAGTGGTAAATGCCATTATGTGTGTTCTCAAATAATCAGCCAGCTTTTAAAATAGTCTTAAAGTCAATCATTCACAGCCCAACAAAAAGGTATGATTCACAAAACAGCACCCGAAAAATCCACTTGTTTTGTGTGATTATTTTCACTGAATAATGCGTTAAAATGACAAATATTATGTTCTTTCTTTTCAGAACAAGACTGATCAGAATTTTCTTCTCAAATAGACAATTTTTAATTTTCTTTAAGAGTTCAAATAGTTTACAGTATCCAGAAGCCGCCTTAACTGCAAAGTGCACCTTTCGATCATCCTGTCGGTGCATCTTTTCTCCTCGGTGAGCCAACAACCAATCAGAGGCGAGAATTCTCACGCCCCCGGCTTTTGATTGGCTGAAGGCGGAAAGGGGACGTTCCCTGTGAAAGGCACGGCGCGTGTGTGACCGGAGTTCATTTATGTTTACATTTGCAGGTTGCGGGTCCTCTGAGGGACAAAGCAACGGCTCCAACAGCAGCCACGACCACTAACAACATCACAGAAGGACGGAAATAAGAGGAGACATCTTTTTTTAACGGTAATCTCAGGTTTACGACGTTTTTAGTCCTTTAAAAGTTGTCTTCCGAGTGGCAGTTGATAGGGCGAGTCAGCATTCCGTTACCATAGCAACAGCACAGCACCTATAGCTAGCTATAGGTTTTGCCGTTAGCCATCAGTTTTAGCTTGACTTCGTGTTACAGATACTGACTCACTGAAACCTTTAAATTGTGTCGTTCAGCTCGTTTAAGAGTCGTTATGCATTAATGAGTGAAAATGCAATTCAGGGACTTTTTGGATTACCTGGCTTCCGTACGTCTCCGTCCACTAAACTGAAGCCAACCTGCTGTTTGCGTCAGTACGAGGTGCTAACTGGTTAAATCCGGTGAGACATACTTACAAGCAGTGATGTCAAGTAGAAGTATTCAGAGCTTTTACTTCAGTAAAAGTAGCAACACCACAAAGTACACCTTTACGTAAAAGTACAGTAAGCTAGTTAAGTATCATCAGCTAAATGAAGCTAGTAAAAGTACTCATGAAGCAGAAACATGGTACCTGTGGGTATTATTAGTATGTATATTACAGGGTTATTAATTCTGATTCATGACTGCTGTTCACTGTTGTAGGTTGTCAGAGTTGTTTTTATTTTCATTTGTATGTTGTTGGTTAGTTTATAACAATGCACTGACTTTTAGAAGATGATCACATGTTTTCTTTATGAAATCTTTAGTCTGAAAGGTAACCAGGAACTACAGCTGATAAATAAATGTAGTGACGCAGTAAGTGTAATATTTCCCTCTGAAAGGTAGAGTACAGTATTTGAGTAAACGTAGTTTTCTCTGGTGCTTATGAGTACAGTAGCAGGGAGCTGCACCGTATCCTGTTACCCATCAGATTCTGTGGTGTATAGATCACTGTCTGAACATCACTAACACTATACTGATCAATAGTTACTCAATAGTTGAATCTAGTGCCATTGTGAAAGACTGTGAGGGCTCACAGATTTAAGTGCTTTAAGTTTCATTACTGTATGTGAGTACAGTACACTGAGTGTACTGTTGCTTTGTATTTGTCTTTGTAATCCACATTCTGGTCAGCAAAGCACATCCTTCTGATGTTTTCATTTATGCAGTTTTTTGTACAGTCGAGACTTTAACATCACTGTCACAGCTAGTCCTAAAATTGGGATTACGGAGCTATTGTCTTTATCTTTGTGGTCTCTTGACAAGCCTGTAGGTTCGGTCTACACCTGATCATGAAATGAATGTTATTAATGTAGCTGCAGCTGTTAAATCAACAAATTGATTTTTTAAAAAAAAGGCAGTTGCTGATCTTTTAAAGCAGAATTCAAAAAGAAATCACCAAGACTAACAAGTTTTATATCCGATTCACAAAGCTGTAAGAGACAAAGCTAAGCGACACAGCGGGCTGTACATCAGAGCGAGGAGAGACGCAGCTGATGGTTAAAGCATCTAAAGAAAGACACGGGTCGATAAGTGAATGTGGAAGGGTGTAGGATGTCTACTCATGATTAATTCATGTTGATTGATTTATTGATTAATCAATAAATGATTTCAGGACCAAGTGTTTTGGACTCGGACTTGTAGCCACACCAAGGTCGCTCATTTTGTGGGATTCTTTCAGCTCATTGTCCTCCAGTCTTTCAGATTGATACCCGCTCGGCTGCCATGACCGCGGGGAAAGATGTCCGTCTGCTCTCTGTTTGACCAGCGTTTCTTCTTGTGCCTGCGCTCCATTTTTAATGTCTTCAGTGGAAGCGAAGCTCCTACTGAAGGTACTCTGTTTCAACTTGGCTAAGACTGTGGATGTCCAGCCTGCTCACTTACACCGCACGCCGCCGCCGCGCTTTTCAGCACAGATTTAAATTTAACAACTGGAGGCGTTGAAAAACACGTCTCCTATTTCAGTGAACAAATATCAGGGATTATCCCTCTCCACTTGCACCCTGCTGAGGTCTGCCGCTCATTTTCCCTCCATCATGTCGAGAGGGATCAGGTGTTTGTCCTCACAGCTTCTAATTGGTCACCAGATCCACGGCTGGGCCTGTTGCTTGAGTGTGTAAGTCAATCTGAACCCAGCCGTCCTCGTGCTGATACCAACCTACTCTTTTTTTTTTTTTTTTAAGTCTCCAGAGGCAGACGGTGCTTTAGGGTGAGATGTGGCTCATTGGTTTGACTGCTGAAGAGCGTGATAGCGACTTAAGGGCCTCTTGAGACAAAGATACGTGTGGAGGCAGACGGGCGGGGGCAGCATCTTCCAACACCATTATCCTCACACATGTAGGCTTCACAGCGCAGGTGAGTAAGAGCCATTGTTTAAATGAACACAGTGGAAGCTTTGTGGTAAATAAGGTTACCCAGTTTCCAATTTAGGAAGGTGACTGTGTGTGTTGCGTCACTGAAACCAGCTGGATTCGGATTATTGCTGAAAGAATTGGTTGAACAATCAATTAGTTAATCAACAAAAAATTAGCTGCTAGTAATTTGGGTAATTTTCTCCAAAGTAAAAGTACAGAGAGTATTTGTGTGCTTCTGCCACTCAAATGTGCAAAGATTTGCCACTTTTCTGTTTCATACCTACTGCAAATGAAATCCCTTCTGGCTTTTTGGACTGTTGTCAGATAAAATGAGCAGTTTTAAGACAAGCCTTTGGGCTTTGGTAACTAATTTTAATAGACTAAATAATTCATATTTTAATAATAAAATAGTTTGATAATAAATATCATTGTTAGTTGCAGCCTTAGTTTTGAGTGTTTGCATGTGAAAGAATCAGAATCAGAATCAGAAAAAGCTTTATTGCCAAGTACGAATTTGCACATACGAGGAATTTGCTTTGGTGAAGTTGGTGCTTGACACATCTACTTAAAATAAGCTATTAAAAAAGTAGAAAATATAACAATATAAATATATACACAAGTCTGTTTTTGTGGATATAGTGTGTCATACAAAGCTGCATATAAAGATTTTTTATATGGAATTTAAAGGTTTGTCTTTTCTGCTGTTACATTATATTAAGATGATACTTTTATCCAACACGACTTAAAATGACTGTAGTCAACCTCTGTATCAACTGAGTGTTTTGTACTGTTTGTTTTTTTAAAGGACTTTGTATGATAGTAAGCGCTAGCATGACGTGCTAAGGTGTAGCCTGAATGTTTTATGTTATGTAGTGACACTGAGCAGTTAACGGAGTCGTTCAGTCTGAATCCAGTCATTGTTCGCTGAGGACAGATAATACAAAGGTATTATCATCCGTGTACCTGTTCTGGTCGCACGCTGAGGGAGAACCTTGGAGAAATCCTTTGGGGGCTGTAACTGTATCCGGCCTGAGGTCAGTGGGGCGTCTCGGCCCAGTGTAAAGCTCACAGTTCAGGGCCAGGATTATCCAGATCATTGGATCAGAATACTGTTACCTAGCACCATAACCTCCCACAGTGTACCTGGGATGTCCCTCCTTACTGCCACCACCCCCCCACCAGTATTCTGTCACCATCATTACCAGGTATTAACTTGAACTCACCTTCACCCTGCAAGACACCAGATAGGAGGCGGAGGCGAACAGCTGAGACGCCGCGGCCGCTGTGCTGGAGTCAGAGTGCAGACAGACAATAACAGAAGTAAACCCACACAGGATCATTTCTAACGTTAGAGGTCTGGCCATGCAGGGCTCAGAGGGCAGACGGTCCAGCTCTTAGGTCCGGACTGAAATATCTCAACAGTAAATTGATTAACATTCATTCGACAGCACACTGAAAACTCAACCGTATTCAGTAGACATTACTTTGTCACCACAAACTGAGAACCAGTTGAGAGTTTGGGATAAAAATAATGGATTACTACAATTCTACTAATAATAATCATAATAATAATCATCATCATCTTAATTCTACCCGACACCAAGTGCTCGTAGGCGTTGGAGTTGTTCCCCCTCGCTGTTGCTGCATTGCTGCCCTCTGTTTGGATCCGTCCTGCCACAATAACTCTTGAATGCCGGTGTGTGACAGCGCGCTGACAGCCAGAGCACTCACCTGATGAGAGAAATGGAAACGGAAACATGACTCCGAGCGCGCACTTACAGCATGTACTTTGTTCTGTTTGATTGAATTTCAATGTGGGGCCGTCCAGCGCAGCCCATTAAAAACATACCAGATAGATGAGAAGATGAGCTTTTTGCATTCGCTCGTCGTCGGATGAGCTCATCTGTCGTTGTTCTTTCAGGTCCAGGATGGGTCTACCTGTGGACGGCCCGGACAGAAATGATGACGGACATGAATATAAGCAGCAGGGAGAGGGAGAGGGGGGCGAGAGCCAAACCGAAACCTCCAGCCGCACCCCGCCGCCCATCATGAAGAAGAAGAGAAAAGGCAAGAAGAGGTACTTTACTGCTGGATCTCCTCGTTTGCACCTCTGCACTTATTTCCCACTGCAGGTGTTTCACCTCTGAGCACCATGACAGTTATGATTCTGTAACTGGTCCTGGAGGCTCTCCGGTTTTTGTTGTGTCACTTGTCCTCATCGTTTGGGAAAGGAAGAGGAGTGTAATGAGGCATTTGTAGGACCTCGCAGCAAAGCAGATGTCTGTCCCTCTCTCTGTCTCTCTTCTCTTCCAGATGACTGTGGATCAACCTCACCAACTGCAAATATGAAAGCGGTACGTTTGGGCAAAGACGACGAAGCCATAAACGTCTGTTACTCTGTTATTTAGTGCCGATACTGCACCGATAGTACTCTGCACAGTCCAGCTGTTCATGGTTTACAGACACTTTAGTCACGTAGAATTCTCGGAGTAAAACAGCGACGTATGTGAAGCTCTAGATACACGACATGGCCAAAAGTATGTGGACAAGCCTGTGCACCCCACTGTATTTCAGCCCCTTTGTTCAATTTAAGGGAAATCTTAATGCTACAGCATACAATGATATTTTAGATACTGTGTTTGTCCCTTTCTTGTTTTAACGTCACAAAGTCCAAGAGAAGCCTTGACCTCAACCTGCAGCCAGGTCACATCTTTGGTGGAAGACTGGAGGCTGTTTCAGCTGCAGGTTAATGCCCATGACGCTGGAAGGAAATGGGTGTAACGTCTGGCTGTCCACATACTTTTGGCCATGCAGTATATTTTAAACGTAGGCTGTTTATAGTTGCATGAATTGTGGTTAATCCTGCTGTCCAGCCGACACATGCAGTCCAGTGATACGCACACATCCTCAGAGTAAAAAGCTCCTTCCTGTGTGCTTGTCTCAGTGCGGCGTGCCAGTCGCAGATACGGTCTCAGAGAGGCGATGGAGGGCGAAGACTGGACCCTGTTTTGGACCGACTGCTCTGTCTCTCTAGACCGTGTTAAGGACATGAAGCGTTACCAGGTACTCCACTGAATTTGCTCACACCAACACCCCCATGACTGCCATCAATATGAAAGACTAATTAAACTGAATTCAATTATATAAATCAAGCTGAAAATGGATCAGGGGCCCTCGTCATTCTGCTCTGTCAAACTGTAATGTCGTTTCATGTAATTTAAATTCCTCTGCACAATATGCCTTCCCATGAAATAATAAAAAATGTAGATTTCCATTAAGATTATGAGATTGCATCGTTTTTCCAGGGCACAGTGTTCATGGCTCATAACAGTTTTTCAGCTCAGTTAATCAATTTGTAATCTAATTGGGTAATTCAGCGCAGGAACTATTCAGCACCAACGATTCCTCTGTGAATGAAAAAGGTGTATCAGTGTATTTTTTCATGTCTCATTTAGAAACAGTGTACAGAATACCTGTGGCAGCAGCCACAGAGTACCTCCCCTGTAAATACAGTCGTGTGTGTCTCTTGTGTCTTTGCAGAAAATTAATCATTTTCCAGGGATGAGCGAGATCTGCCGCAAAGACTTACTCGCGAGAAACATGAACCGTATGCTGAAGCTTTTCCCCAAAGACTACAACGTTTTCCCCAGAACGTGGTGCCTTCCTGCAGAGTCAGTTTGCACGTTTCACTTTCAGTTGCTCTTTTATTTTCTTTATCTCAGCGTGTGTCAATGTGCCACCTCCTTGTCCGACTGTGCTTTGCAGTTACAGCGACTTCCAGGCTTACACCAGGGCCAAAAAGAACAAGACGTACATCTGTAAGCCAGACACCGGTTGTCAAGGCAAAGGCATCTTCATCACCAAGTCAAGTAGAGACATTCAGGCTGGAGAACATATGATCTGCCAGGTTTACGTCTCCAGGGTGAGTCACAGAGCAGCGACGCAGGAACGCACACAGGTTGATGTTCACGGGCTGAACCGTGTTTTTCCTTCCCTCCTCAGCCGTTCATAATCAACGGATATAAGTTTGACTTGCGTATCTACGTGCTGGTGACGTCATGCGACCCGTTCAGCATCTTCATGTTCAGGGAGGGACTGGCTCGCTTCTGCACCACCAAGTACAACGAACCAACTCACAGCAACGTGGTGAGAAACGTTAAAGCGCGAGTCTGTTTGTCCCATGAAAAGGCCAGAAGCAACAATGACTTGTGTGCATCCAAAGCCTGATAACCCTTCTTCCTCACACACACAACCTAGTTTATGTTGACTCCCACATACACCGTCCTGCTGCTGCAAATACTCACAATGCACCAAATGCGTATTAATCTGCAGCTGAAAATAGTCCCAACAAAAGCTTAATGTTTGTGAGTGTTTTTAAAGAGGAACCAATAACAAGGACAGAGCCACCAGCCTTACCTTTAAAGGTCAGAAGTGAGTCAGTGTAATCGTTGTCCTGCTCGTTATATTCATATTTTATCAGTAATACAATGTGATTTCAAAGTCCTTCACAAAGAAATAATGAGAAATAAGTAACGATAAGACATGAAATAATGAATGAATGTAACGCTGGCTGGATAGAAATAAAAGAAGAATAAAATAGGCAGATTCAACCTTCAGAACAGAGTATAATGTCATAAAATTGATAAAAATGCCAATCACAATCGACTGTGGCAGCTCTAAAAATGATAAATACTCCAATGTGTTCCTCGTGTTAGGATGACGTGTGCATGCATCTCACCAACTACTCCATCAACAAGAACAGTGAGAACTTTGTCCGTGATGAGGACACCGGCAGCAAACGGTGAATACTACACTCCCCTTTGTGTTACGAATACTACATTAAAATACTGCATGTTTACTGCATGTTTTTTGCCTTTTTTTGTCCCTTAGAAAGCTGTCCACCCTGAACAAGCTCCTGGAGTCCATCAGTTGCAACACAGAGAAGATGTGGAGCGACATCGAGGACGTGATCATAAAGACTCTGATCTCTGCTCACCCCATCCTCAAGCATAATTACCACACGTGCTTCCCGAACCACACCACCGGCAGCGCCTGCTTCGAGATCCTGGGCTTCGACGTGCTGCTGGATCACCGGCTCAGACCCTGGGTGCTCGAGGTGAAAGACCCCAGTTTGATATGATGCATATCAGCCATAAATATGCAGATTCAATGTGGTCAGCTTCAGGTTTTTATCAGGCATCTATTCAGGACAGTTTAGCACAGATGAAAAGGATGTTTATTCAAAGATGTTCTCAACCCCTATGAACATTTAAGAGTTGTGTCTGGCTGCACAGAATGAGATTAGAATAAGACTGAAATGGTTAAAATGTTACTCAGGACATCCATTTTCTTCTTCGACGTCTCAGTCAGTCAGTACTTCGTATGTGTGTGTTTCCAGGTGAACCACTCCCCGAGTTTTACCACCGACTCGCCGCTGGACCGCGAGGTGAAGGACGCGTTGCTGTACGACACCCTGGTCCTCATCAACCTGGGCGCCTGCGACCGCCGCAAGATCACCAAAGAGGAGAGGCGCAGGGTGAAGGACAGGCTGCAGCAAAACAGCTCCAGAGAGGCCAGGTAGGGCTCCGCGATGCAGATGGTGTGTGGATTTTTCCCAAGGTCACACACTCACTCCCGTGTGCTTCCTGTAGACATGTGCAGGTGACTGTTACTGTGTGTGTGCGCCTGTGTGTGTGTGCGTGTGTGTGTGCGTGCGTGTGTTTCACCACCAGGTCGGAGGAGCTGCGTCAGTGCCAGGCAGCCACGGTGGAGCAGATGGAGAGGTACGAGGCCAAACACCTGGGAGGCTTCAAGAGGATCTATCCCAGAGAGGGAGGAGAGAAATACGACAAGTACTTTAAACACAGCAGCTCGCTCTTCCAGGAGACCGCGGCGTCCAAGGCCAGAGAGGAGTGTGCCAGGTACCCGCAGCACGCGTTCAACGTGCTCAGTGCAGGCCAGTAAAGAGCAGAGGAGGCTGCCAGCGACGCACATCCGTCTTTGTCTGCGTGGACTGCATGAGGCTGCGCACACAGAAAAGTAAAAACAGAGCAGGTGGTTCACTGCAGAAGAATGAGAACATTTTATCTGCTCGGTTTGAAGCTTAAGAGGATAAAAAAAACCAAAAACAACTCACAGCTTCACTGAACACAGACGATAGGGCGTCTTAATACATTAAAATCTGCTGGAACTCAAACAATTAGTCGATTAATCAGGTTGATTAGTTGAACGTTAATTAACAATAAGTAGTCAAAAAAAAAAAAAAAGATTATTATGAACACTGATAAGAGCAACACACTCTGCTCAACACGAAGCAGGCGCAGGGTTTCTCCTCTTCTTCACTGCCTTCAGGCAGACAGACACCTGTAAAACACCAAATCCACCAGACGTGTTAACGAGAAACACAACACACAACATCCCAGAGTGAGACGCCGCTCTGCCGTCCCAGAACAGGTGCGTCTCATTCAGTCAGACGAGGCACACCTGGGCAGGGCTGGAGAGGACGGGAGGGACAAACCGCACAGCCGGAACATCATCAACAACAATCAGGCAATAAAAAACCAGCATTCGTCACATTTACGGTCCTCGCATGTGATTTACTTCTCTTCCGTGTTTTCTGTTCTGCTGTCTGTCGTCATGAACTGAATATCTTTGGGTCTCAGACTGTCACCTTGAGCTCTGGGAAATTATGATGCACATTTTTCACTGTTTTGCCATTTTAATGGACTAAATTATGAAGCACTTAATCAAGACAAAATAAGGAAAACAGTGATTTTACAGGCAACCAAACAGCTTTTTAAAATTAATATCGCTGCTCATTACTGTTGTTTGTTTTCACATTCATCTGCTGAAGGAGGAAAGTTTCTCTGTAGTCACTTTAATTCTGAGATGAACACATGAACGTATGAGCAGTGCAGGGTTTATAATGTCACAGCTGGTTTGGAGCCAATCGTGGTCCAGTATGAAACCATGTGAGACGATTCATCTGACGTGGTTTAACAGTGTTATTCCAGGCTGTTTTTATATATGTCTTAAAATTTGTCTGGAGTACAGCAGGAGCAGCGTTATTAAGATAAATGTACCATAAAGGCTTTGGCAAAGGCAAAAGTGGACATGCAGACTGAACATTTTCAGAACAAACTGAACGATTTCAACCTGTCTTATAATAATCTTTGCGCAGTAGAAATATTAATGGCACATATAAAATATATGCAGCTAGATGGGAAAAACTGGAATAATTTGAATGTACTTTGGTGGAGGCTTTCTCTTCTCCTCATCACTATTATTGAAGCATTAAATTTTAATTACTTTAATTTTGTGGCCTTGCTTAAAAAAGACAAAGGGATTTAATTAGCGCTGAATTATTATTATGATCATGAAAAATAACGTGACTTAATATCAGAGAGAGACGCTCGAGCTTCTGTGTGTATTTATGTGTTCAGGCAGCAGCTGCAGGAGCTGCGTCTGAAGCAGGAGCAGAAGGAGAGAGACCAGAGGGGAGGCCGGAGGAGAGACTTGCAGGGGGAGACAGCGGGGGAGAGAGTCAAACCCCGACGAGCGCAAACACAACCCCCCACCTCCAACTGTGACCCGCAGCCGGTGAGGCTCATTAAAGATGCAGCGTTCGCATGAGGCCACCAGAGGGCGCCAAACAGCTTCTGTCCTGTGACGAATGTCTTCTATTCTGGCTGACCCCTTTGAGGAAATGTACTCTTGCCCAATTTAAATGAGCGAGAATAATATTCCTGCAGATCATTTTTATTGGATGTCTCTCATTTCGAATTCAAATATCTTTTATTGTCAAGACGGGAGAAACAAACAGCGTTATCGGGGATGTTCAGTGACAGTAACTGCAGATATATTCTAAATGCATGCTGGTGGCTACGTATACAGTGAGGCCATAAAAACAAATTGAATCAAGTGTTTCTCTGCAGCCGCCTGCGTCCAGCGCGATGGTGGATGGAGAAGCCGCAGAAGTCCGAGAGGAGAAGCCGGAGGAGGAGGAGGAGAAGCAGGCGGCCATGGAGGAGCAGGAGCGGGTCGACGGGCTCCTCCAGAGGAAGAAACTGCTGCAGGACCTGGGGGTGGTAGACCAGATCCACCAGCTGCTGCAGGGCCGGACAGAAGGAGGGGGGGTCCTGCAGGACGCCTGCACCCACCAGCAGAGTAAGCAGCCCCGTCAGAGGCAGCAGCAGATGAAGGTAAAAGCAGCTCAGTCCCAGTTTTCACTGTTTGTTGTTGTTAAATTCTGCTAACTGTCCCGAGTCACTCCAGTGTCTCTCCTTCACTTCAGCTCGACTCTTTGACTCAGTTTCCCCAAAGGACAAAGCAGGAGCCCTGCATGTCACGGCAGGTACGTCACCAACGCCGCTCCGCTTCTAATAATCCAACATCATGTTTTATTTGAAGAAATGAGGAGGCTGAGGTACCCTGCCCCTTTAAAGAGACCACAGGAATAATGAATTCTGTGATTTTGATGCTTTTTTTCCTCCTCCCCTAAATTTCCAAAGAACAGAAAAGATAAAAGAACATTTTCTGCAGTTTCATGCCAAGAAGCCAAAGATTGTCTCCACTGTCGATCCGCCTGCCAAATATTTTCTTCTTCTCATAAAATGTTAACAGATAGTGAAAAAATGCCTCTAACAATTTCCAGCCAACTTCACTCTGTACATGAGACACAGAAAACGGGCAAATTCTCACATTTTAGAAGCTGAAATCAAAGAATATTTAACAGTTAATCAATTTAAATAGATGCAGATTAATTGTCTTTGAATTGACTAATTCATAAATGAAGTTTTTTGTGTTAATCCACATTCATTTTAAATGTAAAACAGGGTTTCCACAGTCGCTCTGTGAACAGATAAACAGCAATCAAATCACAATCTGAACAAATAATCCTGAGTGAAGAATGAAAGCGTGTGGACGGCTGATGTTTTGGGTCATTGGCAGAGCCGGTGTCACGCTCAGGCCGTTCAGATGACGGACACGCGGCGGAATATTATTGATCATTTGCAGCACTAATGAAATCATCACGAAGCAGAATTAAAATGACATAATATTATCTCCACACCGCAGCAGATCCACTCCCACATGACTCAGCAGCGTCTGCTCAGGCCCGCGATGGACCAGAGGAGCCCGAACGAGGCCGAGCCCGAGAGCCTGCACCGAGCGGGAGAACCGCGAGGGACCGTCAGCGCCCAGCGGATCCACTGGACAGGTAAACACTGCGAGCTCGCTGCAGACGACGGGAAGCTGCTCGACGCAGCAGCTGAACGACAAATCTGAGGATGTGAGGTTTTTTTCTCTTGCTCTTTCTTTACAGAGACTCTTTGTCAGCTGCACCGTTTGTACAAAATATATATATATATATTACTGAAAACCTCTAAAAATAAACGCAGCTGGAAGAAAATACAGCTGACTTCTGATGACAAACAAAAACTGCCTCTTCACATTGAATTAGCTTTAGGTGGGAGTTTACGTTTGTGCACATATTTGGATAATGCTGCATGTTTTATCATTGCTGCTGCTGATGTCGTGTTGCTCTCTTCTGCTGTGCGGTTCACTTTAATTTATGCTGTAGAAATACATTTGACTGTAGTGGAAGAAGCGAGGTGAAAGCATTCATTAGATATGATTGTGTCCTTCACATGCATCGCTCAGATTAACATGATTTAACTGTAATCAGTTTGTGCTCTTAATGTGACATAAAACGCTGATTCTCGCTGCCCTGTTTTCTCCTGCTTCGTGTCGTTTCGTTTCACATTTTAAAACCACGGAGCGAGCTTCCCGTTCATAAACACATAATTAAAAACACCAGGAAAGCTCATCAGACGTCTCAGCCTGATGCTGGTCTTTTTATTTCCACTCAGATTTTTCCCACGTGTCAGATTTTCTCCTCTGTCTCCTCATCAGTCAGCGGCCCTCCGGCTGTCAGGCAGGACAGCAGGAGCGGCTCCTGTGCCGACCCCCGGCCCCGTCCCGCCATCCCGCTCATAAACCACGTCCCTCACGGAGGCCTGCGCTGCGGCGCCTACGCGGCCCACGACCCCGCAGCCCTGCAGAGCCTGCTCGTCGTCTCCACCCGCGCCCCCATGTTCAGGAGGCCTGGCTTCTCTCACGTCGTCCGCAACTCCTCCCGCAGAGCCCCCCAGCACGGCAAAGGGCAGTGAGGAGCGGGACCCGCTGCTGCATTCAAACGGCTGTGAACAAACAGGATTTCTACTGTGAAAATAAAGAAACACTCTGTGCCTGAGCTGAAAATCTCATGCCTGCAGACAGATTTTATGTCTGGACACCTGCAGTTTGCGCTGCTTGCCACTCTGTAACCTCCAGCACAAACAACATTATGGCTTTTCAACTTTTTCTACCCACTGCGAGCGCTCAGACGTGGAATATTTTGCTCTGCGGATGAATCATCTCACACAAACCTCGCCTACAGTGCCAAAGCCAAGCAGACGAGCCTGATTTAACCCCTCACAGCAGCTGTGATCCACATCTGCATTCTCCAAAAACGTGTCAGGATGCGATGAAGTCTCTGATTATTGGCTGTTGATATGAGCTTAAAGCGACTCAATAAAACCAAATGTAATTCTCATCAATATTAAAGTTATTCATTCAGATTAAAACCATATTTGAATAGAGAATGAAAAAATAAAGGCCTTCTGCTTCTTTTCTCAAGGAATTTTCTTTATGCAGTCAAGTATTTTTTTTTTTTTGCACTGATGATAAATAAAATATATATTTTTTTAAAAATATGATTTAGTTTCATCTTTAACGTTTTTCATTCAGTTTCTGGACGTTCATTCCAGCATTACTGTTTTTTTCTGTTTTTAAAATTATTCTTTTTATGGCTGCACATGTTTTTAAATATGTGGGGGGGGGGTTTTTCTTTTTACTATTTTGTTCTTATAAAATGTATTTTTTGCTGGTCAGCGTTGGAAAAGAAAAACTCGCTCCTGATTGGTTTCATCTTGACGCTTTTCAGAGAAAGAACCATAAAGTTTTACAGCATCTCTGCATCCGCTTTCTTTGTTTGGTCACAAACTGAAGACAGAAAGACACAAAAAACAAAACTTTAAAACTAAAACAACCATCTGACGCGAAATCCTCCAAACCAGGAGCTGCTGCATCCTGTGAGGAGTGAAGGCCTGCGCGTTGAGGAGCGCGCGGGAAACAACTGGACAATCATTAAAAAGTACAGGAAAATATTATTTCATGTTAAACTGATATCGGAAAAAAGAAAGAGAAAGTGGTTTAAATGTCTGAGGAAGCGTTTAAAGTGCGTGAAACCTAAACTAACTGAAAGAGATGAATTTGGTTCAGTAAGGCCTTCGCCTGCAGACACACTGAAGTTTTCATTTTTCACTGAAATATTACAGAAACACGACGTTTAACAGGCCTGCAGAGAAAAATAAATACAGCTCTTAATATCAGGCCTAATGAAGTAGATTTAAGCTTTATTATTCGGCCCTATGGAACATTATTAACGAACATATAAAGTAAGATGCTTTTATTTTGGAACAAAGTTGAAACTTTGGCTCCTAAATTTTTACACGTATTTTTTTAAATCCAAAAATCTTCATTTTAATCAAACGGCGTCACTTTGTTGGAGTTTGTTTCTCTTGGAGGCGAAAAAAAATAAAAAAATCAAAGCGAACAGAGAATGTGTTGCATTTCAGGAATTTATGGTTTTATTGCGTCTATAAATGTCGAAAATCCTCGTTGGTGGTGGAAATCAGCAGCACGCCAAAAGAAAAAGACCATTTTAAACAAACCAAAGCGGAAATAAGACGCACGAAATACTACTAATAAGAAGAAATGCGTTGTCAAAGAATGAATTTCAGCCTCGACGACTTTCAGATTTCAATTTTGTCCTGATGATTTTTAATAGAAAAGTTTGCAGAAGAATGTGCTGCTGAAAGTTTTCCTGACCTTAAAATCCCCCTCAGGACTGCAATCAGCCGAACACATTTCCATCTTTGGCCTGCATGGTCAAATTGATCTGCGGTGACTGAAGGAAATCCTCCATTCTGAGGGATCATAAAAGTCTTTACAGCAAAAATCTTTCAGCCTGAAAGCAAAAAAATGCGCTCAATCATCCGCGCAAAGATGGCACGATTATTTCTGTGCGCAGTGGAAGTGAAACAGGTTTAAAGAAAGAGGTCAGACACGTTTTAGGACTCAGGAGGATTGAAGCTGAAATCGTGTAATTAGACTGAACTAACTGGACACGGCAGCTGTGGACGATAAGAAGCCGTACAGACCTTTTGGTTAGAGCCCAGAGGCTGGAACAGAACCAAGTGCGCCACATCCAGCACGGCGTCAGCCTCACAAACACTCACATCCCCTCATCTCTCCGCTCTGCGCTTTCATCCAGCACCACATTCAAACATTTCAGGCCTTGGAGAAAATAAAGATGGCGATGAGAAAGCACGTCTAAAGCACAAAAACGGCTGCTGTTTATGAAAATTTACAACTTTGCCATGGAAGTTTACGACTCGCCAGGCTCCGGGATTGGTTGCTGGCGGTCATGTGGACAGCAGGAATGGGAACTTATTTCCCATGAGGTTATATTGCAGCTGCTGTTTTCAGCGCTCATTCACTTAACACTAGTAACACAACCTTTTCTTGGCTCTTTGTAAATGCACGACGCGTACGCAGTGTTGTTGGGAAGGTGGCCGCCGTACGTGCGTAATTTCACGAAAAGTGCGCGATGGAGCCTCCGCGCGATGCGTGCGCCATGTTAATGTGGCTGCACTTGTGTGGCTGTGTGTTCGTGAAAATGAGGGATCATCACACTCCTGGATGGCGGGATTACTTTCACGAAATCACTTGAACAAAGTGGGAAATTTGGGAGAAAGGCGTAAGAGGAGGCGAGGGGAGCTTCGGCGGAGTGGCACCCACACAGGAAGTGATGGATTATCAACAAAGGTAAGGGCGCCGCGCTGCTCATGTGCCGGCACAAGCGCGCTGCTGCGGCGCTGCTGAGGCTGAGCTGTCAGCGCAGGCCTGATGTTTACACGACTGGAAATGGGGGAGATCAGTATTTAAGAAATGCTAATTATCCAGTGCAGAGCTTCTCTCCTTTCTTGCGCTGAGTGAGGATTCACAACCAGTTGCTGATGCGTGTGTTTAACCCGTGAGGCGCCGCAGCGCCTCCAAAAGCGCCAACACGCCTCAGCGTCTGCGCTGAAATGTGTGCAAATAATGCTTCATGTGGCAAGTTTGAGGCCTGTATGGACTGATGATGTTATATAACGAGGAGCGGTTTCGGCTGCAGGCCAGACTTTGACTTGATGATGATGATGATGATGATGGTGGTGGTGGTGGTGGTGGTGGTGGTGGTGTGGTGGCGGTGGTCATACAGGCCCTGTGCTGCGGCTGAGGCGGTTTTTCTTAAAAATCACCGACATCTATCCATCTTTTATTCTGCTGCAGGTTTTATTCTATCTGGTTTTATTTTATATTATTTTATTTTTTCCTTTTATTCTGTATTCGGGGTTTATTCTGTGTCAGAGGGTTCGGGTTGGTGTCGCGCGCCGCCGCCTCTTCATCCAGTTATTTGGCGGCTCTTTCGTCCAAATCTTTCAGAATTGTGCACAAATATTTTCTTTGCTTTGAGATTATTTTTAATTTGTCAGAACGGACAGAGTCTCTCATGGCTGCGTTGAGCGTTTTGTTGGATTTGTGGCGCCTCTGCAGCGCTTTCCTTCGCCCCGTGTGATGCTGCAGTTTTCGAACACCGTCATGTGTGAAAACAGTAAAAATCATCAGTGAGTCTGTTTGTTCGCACCTTCCAGATGTCCAGCAGCTGTCGGGCTTCAGGGGCTGCGGCCTGGCGCACAGGCTGAAGCCAGAGATCATTTCAGAGGTTCAATCAAAATGTTTCTCAAACGGATCAGAAAAAAAAACAACCAAAAAAACCAAAACACATCTGGATCTGACGCAAAAGCAAAGGCGGAAAAAACGGATTGTTCGTTTTTATCTAAATTAACAGCCTACAAATATACAAATTTATCTGCCTAATTCAATCAAATCGCTGTAATAAATGAAAGATTCGTATTATTGGGACACTTCAGTGCTTTATTTCGTTATTTTTCATTCATTTTTTATCTAAAAGGGGAACTTTTTTAAAGGTGAAAGCTAATTAAAAATGTAGAAATTATCCCTGTGGAATTAGAAACATCATACATATAAAAGATAACACTTAATTTAACAAATTCATATTTTCTTTGCACGAAAATTCTGAAGTATCGTATTATTAACGATAAATAAAAGGCTTTAACTGCAGAGCCAGACGCTAAATTTGGGGTTTATTAATAAGAATAAGCAGCTAATATCCTTAACCGACACATGATGAACAGAATATTACTAATAGCTGCTGACAGGGACGTTAATGAACATGATAATATTAATTACAGCTCTAATAGTTAATTGATCTGCTTCAGTGTTTGTAATCCAGTTAGTGATCAGGTGAGCTGATGACATCAGGATCAGGACAAACACTGAGGCTCCCTTCAGACGTTCATACTTACACAGTTATTTTAAAAATGGAGAATCAGTTTCCACTTGCTCACGGTGGGTGATGGTGGTGATGATGATGATGATGATGAGCTGTGTGGAAGCGCGTGTCCTCCCTCCTGCTCCCCGCGCGTCTTCGTGGACTTCAGTCACAGTTGGCGTTGAATTAGAAGCCAGGAGGAGCCTTTAAACACCTTTTAAAGAGTGAAATATCAACATTAGTGACGCAGCTTTTTTTTCTGCATCGATTTGGACTCACTAACACTCATTAATGGGATTCCTGGCAGCTGCGTAGAGAATACAGTGTTTTTATTTGTGCGTTTATTAGCAGATGATTTGACAAGATGGGAGAGAAGGTTAGAGGAGGAGAGCGAGGTGTTAGCCGGTCATTTGTGCGCAATTTGAAATAATGCGCAAAGTGTTTTCACTGCGCTGTTTTTTTCCTTTTTGCATAGTGTGTGTGTGTGTGTGTGTGTGTGTGTGTGTGTGTGTGTGTGTGTGTGTAAGAGAGAGAGAGAGAGAGAGAAAGAGAGAGGAGGGAGAGTGCGTGCATGCGTGTTTGTTTATTACGGAGGGGGAGAACTCCGTCTGTTTTACTGGACTGCATTTGCATAAAATGAAAAGTTAATCCAGGAGCACTTGTCCAGGCTGTACTCTGTTTTTAGTGTAACTGCATTTCCGTGAGTCGCAGCATCTGTGTGCGTGAGCGTGCGTAAAGACCGACAGGCTCGAGCGCTTCGTTTCGATTCACCGGGGACCCCTGCGCGCAACAAGAGCCCCCCATGGGTGCAATAGTGCAAGCACAGACGGCGGTGATTGGCCAGAGGTTGATCAGATGGTACACTTCCCCTCTGTATTCAGTGGCACCTCACAACCCCCCCTTTCAGCAAAAACCAAATCTCGGATAAAGTAATGGCAAAACCACTTGGACTATAAAAGACAACAAATCATATTCCTCCGGAGTATATACACCCCGTTGTCCACCCAATGAGTTCCTATTTTGTTAACTCAACTTTTCCCGTGTCTCTACCGGGAGGACAGGACTCTCTCCTGGGTCAGATACCGTTATATTCCTCGGGATACACCGATCCGTTAAGACACTACTCCAACGCGGCCACCTATGGAGCGGCCAACATGCAGGAGAAGGTTTACCCGGCGTCCTACTACCAGCAGACGGGCGCAGCGGCCATCTACGGCCGGGCCGGCGGCGGAGCGCCCTGCGACTACAACCCGGTCGGGACTTTCTACAAGGACGCGGAGGGCTCGTGCGCCTTCTCGAGCCGCGAGGACCAGCCGCTGTTTGTCACTCAGGAGCATCAGCAGCGCAAAGCGGAGTGCCCGGAGACCGTGAGCATGAGCGGCAGCATCGACGACAAGTCGTCCACCCTGATCTACCCGTGGATGCAGAGGATGAACGCCTGCTCCGCCGGTGAGTAACAGAGTGCACGTTTCACTGTGTTGTTGTCACGCTGCCCGGAGTGCAGAGTCCTGCTCCGCGTGACGGAGCGAGCCTCCTGAGCCTCGCAGGGTTACCTGTTCAGCCGCGGAGAGCTCATTTAACCGACTTCACGTTTAGACACAGACACGGAAAAATAATCAGATGATCACACAACCGATAGTTTGAGGCTGTCTTGAGTGCGCGCGGGTCTCCATGCGCCTTCAGGGCTTCGGCTAGTTCATCATCGTCACATACATACAGCCGCACGCGCACACACGCACGCACATACAGACTTGGCCTACATCACCCGAGCTCCAACTTAAAGCTCTTAGCCCGTGTCACATGGCGGCTTCAGGATGGGCCTTTTTTCTGTGTCAGAGGGACAATAAATACCACAGAAAGACTCAACGGCGACTAAACGTCCAAAACACAAAGACAGAAAATATCATTTCACTGGAAATCTCAAAAAAGAAACACGTTCCAGGCTTTGCTCCTGACTGCACATCCCCTCTGTGATGTTAGAGAAGAATAAACTGATGACAGGAGAGAGGACAGAGTCCAGGAGGTCACTTTAACGCACCACGCATTGTGCACATTTTCAGCTCCAAGCTATGTAGCCACATTAATGACATCATTCAGGAGGTTTTTAAAAATAAAATGTATGTGATGCTCATTATGACCTCACTGAGAGGCATGTCATGCTCATCATAAAGAAATATTATTAGAAATTAAAGTGATTTTATGGAAAATGTTTTTTAACAATGAATAAACGCTGTTGAATGACACTGTGAGACATTTGCGTACCTACAGGAAGAGGCTGGTATTGGATTAGAACAGGAGAATTTTAAAATATATATATACACAATGAAGTACAGTTAATTACTATCTCATAATTTATTACTTATGCATGCCAAGCATTAAATTTGAATGTTCTAGGAGTGTAATGTGGAGTTAAATAGTCCAAAGATCTGAATTTCCGCTTTATTGAATTTTTTCAGACAGATTTCGACTCCACTCTCGGGCAGATTTTTCGGCTACACTTTAAAAACTCACTTCAGAATTTCATTATTAATTGAGGAATCCACTGTCTTCGTTTCAGGTCCATTTGGCAACAGTGGCCGCAGGGGCCGACAGACCTACACCCGCTACCAGACTCTGGAGCTGGAGAAGGAGTTCCACTTTAACCGCTACCTGACCAGGAGGCGCCGGATAGAGATCTCCCACGCCCTGTGTCTGACGGAGAGACAGATCAAAATCTGGTTTCAGAACCGCAGGATGAAGTGGAAAAAGGAGAACAAACTCCTGAATCCCTCAAAGACACCCGAGGAGGAGGAGGAGGCGGAGAAAAAGAGCTAAAAGGACACAGAGAAAGGCATGTGTGTGTGTGTTTGCGTGCACACTCCTAAAATAAAACCATGTATTATGTCTTTGTAGATATAAAGTGCTGAAAATCACATGTTAGAGACGTGTAGAGTGATAGACTTTATTTCAGTATCTGCACGGTAATAATGTCTGCATCGGGTTAAAATCAGGTCCTCCTCTGTTCGTCCTTGTGCTCGTGTGTTTATTTAGGGGACTATGCAAAATCCGCCAAAATGTAAATAATTTTTAGTGTTAAGTTTTTGAAAATGTTGTTACCTCATCATCGTAGGCCTACTGAGTTTTACTCCTCTCTGGTTTCCCCTCATGCCATTAAACAGGCTCTGTCCTTCATCTTGTGGTGTAGTTGCTCTATAATAGTCTGTTGTTGTTTACAGCTGTGCCATCGACACTTAACATTTGTACAGATGAGAAAATGTTTCATGTTATTTATTGTTGTTCACCTGTGTTCAATGCACATCTGGATATTGTGTGCAATATTTTGTTTAGGAAATTGTACATAGAAATAAAGGCTTTTTGATGTATATTGGAAAATCTGGTGGCGTCGTTCATGCTCAAGAAAAATATGCGTATTCTTATTATTTTTATTATTATCACTGCAGTATCATCATCATTATTATCACTATTATTACTCATATTATTGGAGGCACCGCTTCGCCTCTGAAGCCACAATAAACCAACAGATTCACATCAAACGATACAGAGACTGAAATCCTCTGCAGGTCGACGCTCTGCGCGTTAAAAACTGCCGACAGTGTGGCTGATAAGTCTCTGTTATGTGTTACCTGAGCCTTTTGTGGCCTACATTATCAGTGTGTTACATAAATGATGGATGGCTCCAGGGCCTGACAGCGCGTCCCGGCGGGGCGTTACCGCCGCTCACCGGAAGATGGCGCTCTCTGCCCGCACGGCTCTCGGGGCGCAGCGGGGAGGCACCATTGACTGGAGCCTAACGACCATTATTTCGTCATCATTTGTAACCATGGAGCATGAATTACCTCTTGAAGTCATCAGTGAGGATTTACGACTGGTCAACAAAGGCACGTGATTCCCGAACGCTCTCCCATATTTGGCCGCATACCTGGCAAAGTACAGTAGGGCTTCATTGCTTATAATTCATGATTGCATCCATAAATCGTGAAAGCACACAGGATTATAGCGACAAAGATCTACAAATCGAGGCTTTAAAAATCCAAGCAAATGAGCTCTTACTTTGTAAACTCGTTCTCAGGGCGCTATCCAAATGGCTCCGACTATCAGTTACTAAATTATGGGACTAACGGCGCTGTGAGCGGTTCCTTCAGAGACCCTGGCACCATGCACTCCGGGTCTTTCGGCTACAACTACAATGGCATGGACCTAACCGTGAACCGCACCAACACCGGCAGCCACTTCGGGGCCGTGAGAGAGGATGCCCGGGGATTCGCGCCGGACGCCCGCTACAGACAGACGCCCAACTGCTCGCTCTCGTCTCCAGATCCAGTGCCGCCGTCGTGCGCCACGGCCAGCCGGGAGCCGCTGGAACTAAAAAGCCCCTCTCCTCCCTCTGACCGGAGCACGACCTCGAGCGGCGGCAATCTCAACAAAAGCAACAGCGCTCATTTCACGGAGATAGAGGACGCCACCGTCGCCTCCGAGACCGAGGAGGGCGCGCACGGCAGCGGCGGCTCCAGCACGGCACCGCGGGCGCAGCAGCAGCAGCACCAGGACCCCAGCGCCACCTCCTCCACTCCCACATCAAATGATTGCCAGTCGCCACAAATATTCCCCTGGATGCGGAAACTGCACATAAGCCATGGTATATTTACACATCTAATAATATTTTGTTTTGAGGGATGTCACGCTGACGGTGTGCCATAAATCTGTCAAGTGTTGCATGAGTGAGCAGGCTGGTGTGGATGATTGGGAAAAAGGCAGTGTTTGTAAAGTGTTTATGGGATTGTTTGCTCTGGATGGGGGATGAGGTTAACTGCCGCTGGAGCCTGACAGAGGACGGGTTGTGAAATGTGGATTTTTTGGGGCATTTAAATGTGGCCCAAACTGGCTGAGAGCTCGAGAATAAGAGCCGCGGAGTGTCGGTGTGTGTCGTGGTGCTTGCATGCTTCCTCCCTGCATCAGCTCATTCCATGTTGTGACCCCTCTGTCCATCACGCATCCTCATGCTGAAGCCAAAAAACAGCCTAGCAGTCAAATCCCCCCCTCCCTCTCCTCTGTTGTTGTTGTTCAGTGCAGTTGCTAATTTTCTGGATTTTCTGTAAAATTGTAGATATGACTGGACCTGATGGGAAAAGGGCCCGAACTGCGTACACCCGCTACCAGACGCTAGAGCTGGAGAAAGAGTTTCACTTCAATAGGTACCTAACCAGACGGCGGAGGATAGAGATAGCCCACGCCCTGTGTCTTTCCGAAAGACAGATCAAAATCTGGTTTCAGAACCGCAGGATGAAGTGGAAGAAGGACAATAAACTGAAAAGCATGAGTCTTGTAACAGGAGGCAGCGCCTTCCACAACTGAATAACTTTTTGGCGCAGATAAAATAAAAATACTAGTAAAAAAAAATCCATGAGTACTGTAAAGCTATTGAAAGCGCAGCACCTTCCAGCATGCTATTGTGATAGAAAAAGAAGTATTCTGTGGTCTTAAAATGCCATTTTTAGTTGACTGTTGTTGTACTATGATAGCTTAGATGTCCTGCTGGGAAAAAGAAGATGTAAATATTGTTGGGGGGATTAATTGTCCATGCTTTTTGCTCTCTCTTTGAAGGTGTTTCAACTTGAGCTCTTTATTGTGACGGTCTATAACAGGAGTAAATTCATTGTACAGTTACACACACACAGAAAAAAAAGTTTCCAAACCATATGCTGCTCTTCATTGAATGTAAACCTAATGTATTCCGGGGCCATTCAAAGCGCTTTAGTGTGAGTTTTTCCTGCTATTTTTGATGGTTATCTTGTGGTCAGATCCATAAACCTTCACAAACAAGCCAATGTGTAGCTCTAGGATATTTTGTGCATCTATTATTATTATTGTTTAGAACTAATTATGAGCAATGCAAATGTATTCAACCTGTCAATGTGATAAATTTTTAGTGCAAAGGGTTATTCTGTGGATAGGCAGTGATGTAAGCTTTTTTCGCCAATAAGCTTTTTGTATTTGTAAGTGAACTCATAGCGCTTGGAAATAAAGTTTCTCTCAATTGCTTTGAACGTGTCTCGACTGTGTTATCAATGAGAATAAATGCAGAGAAAAGTCAGGTCATATTTAGGGTTATTGTTAGGTTTTTAAGTGGCCGCGTAAAAGCTTCTGCTTCGCTTTCGACCCGATCTAAACTCGCTAATGATTAACCTGGAGGAATTGTACAAGTGTCACGGGAACAACAAGATTTTCGGCTTCGTTTTTTGGCTCAGGTTAGCAGGCAAAGTGACGCAGAAAAGAGAAATATCTGACTTTTTCAAACTTACCTCCTCTGACCTCCCTGCAGCGAGATGCGCGCTTGCCAGGTGGGAAATATGTTGGTGTTAAAATCCCCCAAAAAAGAGTGGCTTTGGCTTACAGGTATATAGGCAAGGCTGAAGTTGGTAAAAATCCCCCCTTGCCAAAGATTGTATAGGCCTATATTACTTACAGACTGTGAAAAGTCACGTGAGGTCCATAAAGTTGGTTTTATGGTTTTGGGGAGTAGACAATGTACTATATAATTCACAACCTTGAATGAAAGTGACGGCTTAACTGCATGGATGGGACTGGAAAGGCTGGACTGGGGAAGGAAGTGATGTCCAGTCATATGTAGTCAGTTGAGGATGCTGGAGAAACTTGGAAAACGGTTTCCATAAAATACTGTGGCTGCTCGGATTTTATTTTAAAATGTCAGATTAAATTTGGCAGTTTTTTAAAGGGAGTCTTGACTGGACTTTTTTTATTTTAAATGTTGTTTACACTCCTGCAGTTTGAGCCGGATTTCTTGCACATTTTCACCCGCAGAAGAACACAAATTATTTGACATTTTAATGTTTTGCTAAAAAGAAAATGTGAGAACTTCTGCTGTTTGGAAAGGGCTCCATAAGGGCCTCTACACTGCAGCAGTGGCACGTACTGATTACAGGCTGTTGTACTTTTATTTTTATTATAGAAAGAGACACACAAAGTGCCTCATTTTGCAAACTGAAAAATGTTTTAGAGAAGAAAATAAAATCTCTTGAAAGTGATTCCAGGCTTTAAGCAGCTGACATGAAACGAACTTGAGCGAGGTGCCGGAGTGATTTATCCCGATCTGTCCAGTCACCGAGCGGCCAAAGGTGAAGTCTCGGACAACTGCGAGCTGGACACAAGCTTCACTGATTTTCCATAAAGAAATCTCAGGCTGTGTGGGCTGCATGCATTGTCTGCCGGCCACTAATAAAACATAATGATATTATCTTCAGGAAACTAAAGGCTTTATGAGACTTCTGCAATATTTTCAAACTCATTTCAGGTAAAAAAAGAAAAAAAAAAGTTAAAATCAGTGGTGGGCTATATGGGTCCCAGACATTTTCCACATATTCATAACTATTAAGTGGCAATTTAACCAGCGTAATGAGTATTGCATATTGATAGGGGTAATCTGTACCCGGATCTCATGCATAATTCATACCGGCGGGGATCATCGCAGGGTCAGTAGACTGCATATAGACTGCAGCCGCAGATGCGTCAGGAGGAAGCGCACCGCTGCCAGACTTTGCACCGTCACCATCCACTCTCACATCTGAAAAAAAAAAAAAAAAAAAAAAAAAAAAGAGAGAGAGTCTGTTTTGCTTATGAGGGAATGAAATGTTTTCTATCTCTAATATATTTCAAATTTCAGCCAGCTTTGACCAAATCAGTGCAAAAACGCCACACACTGAACATGTTTTAGTTCCTCTTTTGTGGCTCTGCTTTACAAATGAGATTCGTTTAATAGATTAAAAATGTGCATAGAAAGTGCTCCGAGATATCCAGTGAATAATAAGGCTTAAAGGCCGCCATAAAGCATCGCAGACACTATGTAAAGCGCACACGGGTTATATTTGTAGAATTAAACATGTTTCCTAATGCAGCTTCAGGTTCAGCGCAGTTAATTAAATAGTAAATTGCCAAATCAGTTCTAAAAGTAAATTTAAATGAGAAGCCTGCTTTTATTTAACAATCCAAGAAAGTAAAGAGTCAAACTTCACGTCAGCAGCTGTTTTAAATGCTCCTCTCACACTGAACTGGACGCAGCCTCGTTTAATCAGAGCGATGAAATACATGAAACAAGTGTCACCTTGAACGGTTTTTTGGGGGGCTGGTTTATGGAGTCCTGGATGTTCAACATCTGGCAGCCTGTGAGGGACTCCAGCCCACTGCAGCTGCAGCTGTAGAGCGGCGGTTCGGCCAGCAGAGGGCGCCTCAGACCGGCCCGGCGGATGATGGATGGCTTCTTTTTTTCTGGCTCGGCCTCTTGTCGTCGGGGGTATGTAGGTTACAGAGCAGAACACAGAAAACCAGAGTCAGTGTTTACGAGTGAGCTTTTCAGGTTTGAGTGGAGACAATCACCGTTTAATCCCAAACACTTTGAGCTGAGGGTGAGACTCTTCAGCACAAATCAGGCCGAGCTCTGCCTTTTCACTGTATTCCTCCAGTAAACAGCTGACTATATTTGTTCAAGTACTGCACTGAAGTACAGTTGGAGTATTTCCGTTTCATGCTACTTTAAACGCGTACTCAGTGTCTCAGAGGCAAACGCTGGACTTCCTCTGACAGCTGCGATCTTTTACTTCTCAGAGAGTTTGCATGAAGACAGGACACGCTTGCACAGACAACACTTGGTTCAAGATTAAACGAGTGGTTCCAAAAAGTGTCCAGATGTTTAAGAGCTGTTCATCTGAGCAACTGTTGGAAACCAGAAGACATTAAATTATTCAATATTTCACAAAAGACTAGAGAAATGTCCGAAACATGCTAAGAGTCCTGTGCAGCAGAGCCTTTCTTCTTCTTCTTTTCTCTCCCATTAATCATCTCATGACCCCTCACATTTACCTCATGACCCCTTGGAGGGGTTTGACCCAAAGACTCCAGGAGACACCTGTATCTAAACTGGTCCTCCACCTGGACAGCTACAGCAGGAACATGCTGCTTATTTGATGCATCAGTATCAACAACCTGATATAATAATTCATCACTCAAAGGGGCATTTTCCTGCTGAATGAGTACTTTTACTCGTAATGGAGTATTTTAACGTTGTGTTATTGGTACTTTCGCTCCAGTAAAGGATCTGAGTACTTCCTCCACCCCCGTGAGCCTGAAGGGAGCAGAAACTTGAGTTTTATGGTGAAAAAATATTTAAAAAGGAGTCAAAGAGGAAGAACAGCTCATACTTACTGTCTGTGTCTGTCTGTCGGCTGTGACAGTCTAAGTGCTCATAATGTGACTTTAACATGTTTATACCAACCACCACACAATAAAAAGCCCATAAGGTAAAAAAGCTATAAAGTATGTGTCCAGATCTACAGGCACAGCACACAGGAGTGATTTTATTAATGGTTAATAAATCATTATCTGATGTTTCATCCATTGTAAGCATTAAATAATGGCAACCTCTGGATCGGTGGGTTATTAATGAGTTATTAACACTTACAGCTTCACACCTGGTGGACTAAACCTTTAGTTAATGATTTATTAACAATTACAACTGAAGACTTCTGGATTAAAGCTCTTTATTAACAATTATTAGCATTTAAAAAAAAAAAAAAAAATCCTTTATTAGTGCCTTGCCAGTATTTAGAACTACAGATGTGGTGGATTCATGACTTATTAGCATTAATAATTGCTCACTGATGTATGAAACTCTTATTGATGATCTACTGACACACAGCCAGGAGCTTTTATGGATGGATCACCAACATTTCCAAACTGATAGAAACTCCAGAAAACTGGATTTTTTTAAAAAGACATTTACAAAGGGTTTAGAGTCAAGGTCCGGGTTAGGAGGTCTGAAAAATGAAAGACTGTCCAGACGTTGTTGGGAGGCCGCAGCTCCTGCAGCTCACAGGCTGGCGACCTGTCATCTATATATACCCTGTAGATCCGAATTTGTGTAAATACAACAGCAGCCACAAATTCGTGTCTTGGGGAGTATGTAGGTGATGACACTTCACCCCCAGAGGAAGAAAACCATTCATTTAAAGGGCAGAGAAACACTAACTGCTGTCTGCATGTCCGTCAGTGTCATTTCAGGGCAGATGATCTGGACCCTGCTGCGGACGTGATGATGTCTGGCCTGTTTTTGTGAGAGGGGCTCTGTGCGCGCAGGGCTGCAGGCCCGCACCAGACTCCATCCGCCGCTTTGAGTGTTTCTCCTCTTTTTGTCTTCCAGCCGCACACTGCTGGAGAATATGACATCTGTGAAAGTTGCAGGAGAGGCCTTCAATGCGGGGCATTGTTCGGCTCATCATTTATCTTCTTTTCACGGCGCTGAACTGCTGCCTGTGCTCGAGGAGGAGTTTTAGTTTGCAGGGAAATGCGAGGAGGACCTCAGCAAACAGCTCCAAGAGACTCCAAACAGACTGCAGCGAGGATCTGTCCCGAAGAGGAGATGAGATCCAAAAGAAAACAGTAAGTTTACCAAAGATGTTTTTTTTTTTTTTTTCCTCTGTGTGCTGAGAGCAGGAGTGCAGAGGCGGAGTCTGGGTTTGAGGGGATAATCACGGAGTGGGCGGTGGGACAGGAAGGCACCGTAATGTGGCCGTAAGCAGATAAAAACGTGTTTATCATTATTATCGTTGTCAGCCATTAAAACTTCTCCTATGAGGAAATATTTTACATTATCACAACAAGGTTTTACCGTCTTATAATGAATGGTCTGTTCATGCAGCAGCCTCCACTGACGCTGCCTGCAGGAGGAGGGAGGGATGCTGACATGAACAAACTCCTCTGATAACTACATCAGTGAAATGTGACTGTTCTTCATGACTTTGATCCGGATTCAGCTGAAAACTAGGAAATTTGCCAAATTTTAACGGTATTTTAATTAGATTTATTTATTTATCGGTTGACTTATGAATTGTCTTTATTGCTCATGTTGTCTGTGGGAAATCGCTCCATTGTTGATTCAACTGTCTTTGAATTAATTCAGAGCCATAAATCGCCTCCTTGCGGACACGTTGCTCCTGCAGCTAATTGACAAGAGGGGTTGCAGGGCTGCATTTGTCAGCAGGCCTGCGGACTGAGCGGTGGGGTGTGTGTGTGTGTGTGTGTGTGTGTGTGTGTGTGTGTGTGTGTGTGTGTGTGTGTGTGTGTGTGTGTGCGCGCGCACGTCCATCACAGATCGCACAGGCAGCGTGAGGCGCGTGGAGCTCGCCGTGGTGATGAAGATGGGACGTAAAGTGCAGCTCAGGGATGTTGTCACATCTGAATGATAACCGCGTGTCACCCTCTGCAGGCCACGAGGATCAAACATGAATTTATATTTATACTGAGCGTCTTCATTCGGCGCGTTGACTTATCACGTCGGTCCATCTGCATGTCCTCCTCCAGCCTCACCCTCCTCCTCCTCCTCCTCTTCCTCTCAGGCTGCCTCATATATCACAGCACGGCCCGGACTTTTTGAAGACAGAGCTCTTACTGCTGATTTTCTTTGTATTTATATGGCACTTTTTATTGCACCATATGCTCTCAGTGAGATTTACGGCGCATTACGCATATAAGTGGCCAGTTTATTAGGTACACCTCACTGATATGCAGTGAGGACAAAATACTAAAAACACCTCTCAGTATTAGACAATGCAAAAAGGTCAACTCACTGGAAATTTCCAGAGCTTTCAGCCACATCTCACGGCCTTCATCTGCGTGTGGAGCTCAGGTGCCATTGTTGTAAATTCAGTCACACTGATGTTTCTATATTACAGCTTCAGCCACGTGTACCTAATAAACTGGCAACTGAATGCACGTCCATATTTAGATGTTTCTCTGAAGCCACCGAGACGTTTTACTCGACTTTGCGTTTAGAATTAAACTAAATAAGCTTCCTCACACCGCAGCCGAGAAACAAGAAGCTTCTGTCACTTTCATTCTGGCACAAAAGCCCAAACTGCTCCCTCCGCGTCCAAACCACGGCTCAGGGATCAAAGGTGATCATTTGCATTAATTAGTTAAATATTAGCCTTCAGTGCCAATCAAAGCGATCGAGCAAAACGTGAAGATGAGAGATCAAAGCGACCAATCGATCCCCTGCAGCAGTGACGAGACAGCAGCTCGCAGTCTGAACTTCTGCATGCAGACTTTTGACCGCTGCAGCCTCCAAACGACTCTGCCGGATCACTCCTTTCAATTAGAAAAAACAAAAAAAGAGACCTCATTATATAAACAAGACGTAATGCACTCGGTATGTGCGCGTGTAAAAAAGCCCCCAGACTAAATTACTGATAGCTTTCTTTGCCCGAGTAATTTATGGCCTCTCTGGCATCGCTCCTAAATGGGATGTTTGAATTTATTATTACAGCGCTGGACAAGTTCCCAGGACTGTTTCAACAGAACGGAGATGTAGCTGCTCGCGTGTGCATGTAAGTGTGATTTCTGGGCCGAAAATGCAGCTTGAATGTTTCAGAGCAAAATGGAAAAAAATCAAAACTAGCAGCTTTTTTTTTTTTTTTTTTGGCTCATTTGAATTCATGCCAGTGGCGGTGGGAGGCGTCTGCTTAGGCCATTTTCCTTATCTAAATCCACTTAAAAACGGGTTCACTGCCAAAATATTTCAGCGTCTCCTGGCCTCTTTTGAGCCACCTTAATGTTTTTGGATTTCCATTCTGCCCTAACTGCCATAAAGATGTAGAGGTAGTCCATTTGCCATAGAGAAAGGCGTAAAAAAGCCATGTCTTCTCTTTATCGCAGGGACGATCACCTACATGAAACTGTGCTTGCATAATCAGCAGAAAGAAAGGGCTGCGTTTTGCACACACACACCCGCACACACACACACACACACACACACACACACACACTCACACACACACTCACACACACACGCTGACATTGTGTGCAGTAATGCTATGCAGGGCGGTGTGAGCTGCAGAAACAGTGTCCACTCTGCTTCACCCAAAGCCGTCACCACCACCACCACCATCATCCCACCATCTGACGCGCGAGCCGCTGTCTGTGCAGGGATTATTCTGAAGGCTTTCCAAAAAGGTGAGAGGGAAGCCGTGAGGACCGTTTCAGGGCGGGATGAATGCAGGTTGTGGAGGTAAGGCAGCCGGGGTGTTGTGGCGGACTGGGTTATGTGTCTTTATGATTTACGAGCCTGACTCCAGCCGCGGTTCAACCAGAGTTCAGAAAGCTGCATGCCTCCAGACTTCTCCTGCCGCCGCAGAAGCGCCGCTTTGTAATTCTGTTTAATTTCAGAGGAATTACATTTCATTCACATTCCGGGTGAAAAGATGGTTTCTTTTCTGCGCGTTTTTGTCTCAGTTCAGGCCACAAAACAGGCGCAGCGCACAATGGACTCCTGTGTTATTTTGCGTTTTTTGATGGATGACTTTTTCAGCAGATTGTGATACAACATTTTATTTTTCTCCTCGAAAATGTTACAGATCCATTAAGTGAATAAAGGCTGTTATTTATGAACAGTCACAGGCCGAATGTAATTCCAGGAAACAAAAAGACTGTATTTACTTCTATATTTATATTAAATGCATTTTCTTTTTAGGGGCCTGTTTATGTTTGGATGTCTGTGCAGACCAGTCAGTGTTTTCCATTTGTTCTTTAAGCAATTTATGGTTAGTTTCATTTATCATTTTAAGGGAAAGCAAAATGATAATGAATAACTTTGATTCTAAACATGAAATCATTGTGAGTCCTTTGTTTTAGCTGTTTTACAACATACTAACAAAGAAAATGAGGCTCGTTGTAGGCCAGTGGGAATTGTTATGGGTAAACAAAAGGAAAATAATTTAATTTCTGCCCAGATTTTACAGGATTATCCTCAGGGTTGTGTTTCTCAGGCGGTTCATTTCCACCAATCTCTTAATTTCCCGTTGCCTCTGTGGCCAGGAGAGGCTTGCTATTCATGTCAGCGTACTATTGAGTTGATAAGATGGATCATGTGGTCTCCTCCCTGATTCCGTCTCCGTCTTTTTTCTGGATCCTCTCAGGCCAGAAGCCCAGGGCTCTCTGGAAATCTGCCATGTGACATTTGGCTGCCAGCGCTCCGTCAGAAGGTCAAAGGGGCCCCCGGTGCACATTTCATGGAGATGCAGAAATCCAGCGCCACACACAGCACCCAGCAGCACGACTTCCCCGGCGAGTCTCTGGATGGTGTGAGCGGGTTCGGCTGCGCGCATCGAGCTCAAGTGGAGACGTTAGAGCGCACGTTTCCCCGGAGGTCAAAACAGCAAAGCCCCAAGTTTCCTATGAGCAAAAAGATTTTCCCCTGGATGACAGAGTCCAGACACTCAGATGAGAAGCTCGGCAGGCGAGTCGCAGGTCTGTACGACACACAGAACAGACAGCGCCTGTTTTCAAATGAGGCCTTTTCATTTATGCTCCTTTAACGAGCTCTTACGCAGCTAATGGAGGAAATTAACTTATATTTTCTCCTTTTCTGGTTCAGGAGGTCAGGAAGCTATTAATGAAGCTCCAGTCAGGCATGAAGCAGGAGGATAAACACACCTTGGCTCAGTGTTCGAGGCTCACGTCGTTTTTAGGATGACAGTTAAAGAGACGAACGATAACATTTCAACAGCGCTTTTCAAAGGAAAGTTAGAAAGTGCTTCACGGAAAAAATAACAAAAACAGTTAAAATAACAGAAATGATTTAGTTAAAACTGAAAGCACCCAGAAAGATTAATTAACTCTGAAAAACAGCTTTCTAAAAATCTGCTTTTAGTTGAGTATAACTCACATTTAATAATAAAACCCAAGACTGAAGTTCGTCTCAGAGGCCTTCAGCTTCTCCAGACAACCTTTGAATCTCGATTTCATTTACTGACATACGACTGAAAAACTGAAAAGTCTAGACTCCTGGTTTTTGTCCCCCTCTCAGTCCACGTCCATCATGTCAGCCTGCATCACCAGATCTCTGACAGAAACCCTGCGTGGTCTCATGATGGCGTCCCCTCTGTTTCCCCTTTGTTTGTCCAATTTTTATTTATTATTTAACCTTTATATATTCAGGTTAGTTTGTTCCCTTTCAGTAGCTCTTACATGTTAATTGAAGAAATTATCTTATATTTTCTCCTTTTCAGGTTCAAAAGGTCACGAAGCTGTAATGAAGCTCAGGCATGAAGCAGGAGGACAAACAGAGTTTAGGCTCATTTCGTTTAGGATGTCAAGAGCACTTTTCAAATTAAAGCTATAAAATAAAGTTTTTTAACTGAACCTTTGTTTATTCAGGTTAAGCTGGCTGAGCGTGCGTGCTCTATTACAGCAGCACCACATGATGAAAATAACATGAGCAGAGAGTAAAACTAACAGCAGAGACTCAGTGAGAGGAAGATGATGAACTGCACCGCGCGCTCTCAACCTGTCCCTGTCCTCTGTCTGCCTCACAGACTCCACCGCCAAAGACAAGACTCCAAGCGCGACCCCGGCCTCCAAGAGGACGCGCACCGCGTACACGAGCGCGCAACTGGTGGAACTGGAGAAGGAGTTCCACTTCAGCCGCTACCTGTGCAGGCCGCGGCGGGTGGAGATGGCCAGCCTGCTCAACCTGCAGGAGAGGCAGATCAAGATTTGGTTCCAGAACCGGAGGATGAAGCAGAAGAAGGACGAGAGAGTGCAGGGCCTCACCAGCGGCACCGCCACCTCCTCCTCCTCGACCCCGTCCTCCCCCTCCGCCCCGGGCAGCCCCACTCTGTCGAGCCTGGGTTATGTCCATCTGGGCGGGGATTACCAGCCGGCCTCCCCTCCGCTCAAGTCCCAGCAACACCAGACCCAGGCGGCGTACCCGGCAGAGTGCTCCAAATATCCCGCTCCGGGCTTCGCGCAGTTTAACGCGCACTACAACGCGCACAACGACTCGCACGCACCGCATACAAACGTGGATCTGAACGGGTCTTATTTCCCTCAGAGCTGCACTCAGGACAGAATCATGCAAGCTCCAAAACTGACTCATCTGTAGCAGCAAAAACTCTCCCTTTAATGACTTCACTGCTCTGTGTGGACGCATGCACTTTTTTTTATTTATCTATTTCCTAATTTAAGACTCTAAATATTAGTCTCATTCTTATTTATTTGCATTTATACATATTTATTCATCTTGTGCATTTTATATTTATTGTTGTGTTAACTTTTACGCGTGAGCTTCTCATCATGTCTGCGGACATTACAGGAAATGCTGCACTTCAGTCCTGCGTGACTCAAAGTGTTTGCTGTCATTTCGGCTCCATAAATAAACGCTATTTGTTGAGCTTTCTGCAGCACACTCTCCAGAGTAAATACTCCTCCAAGAGCCAGCACACACAAAGAAAAGACGCCTGTAATGCAGCCAAAATGCAGGAAAAAGATGGCAAATTTCCTTTTTTTTTTTTTTTTTTTTTGTTAAAGCTTAATTAGCACTTGGGGTCTATAACATCACATTAACTCTTACTTAATTACGGATGAGCGTGGACGTGATAGGTTTTGGAAGATATTACATTATAGTCTTGGTGTCGTTAACTCTCAAGCACGAAAAAGAAGCTGGAAAAAAAAGCGTGTATGGTTCTTAAATGTGTCTTTGTTCTTTCATGGGTAAAGTGGGCCACACAGGCTGTCAATCTTTAAAAAGAGCGCATGATGGATCACTGAATCCTCTGCGCTGCTTTTCTCAGTCTGTCTGCAGGATCCGTGTTGTGGAAAGGCCGAGAAAGTGTTTCAAGAGGCCAATTCACCTTTTGACTAAAGTTACATTTGGATAAATTCACTTTTCAATGGCGTCTTTTCAAAGCTGATGTTTAAATACAGAGAATTCAGCTAAATTAGTGCAAAACAGAAATAATATCACAAAGGCCAAAAGAACACATTTCTATGAACTTTTAACTCCAAGACTTTATTATTCAGTATTATTGTTTTTGCCTTCAGTGTCATTCAGGTTTGTCCAAAAGAATAATTCATAAGTCTATGCAGCAACTTTTGACATCTTCAGGACGATAAGAATTCATAATGTGTGCCATATTTTCTGTTCCATGGAGGTCATCATAACATTTCTAACATTAAATCATTATTATTATTTGTCATTATCTTTAAAATGTGTCCTTAATTTGCCATTTTGAGCTCCTCTCACTCTGTAAATGTGTCCTGATGTTTGTGTTCTTATCAGATGGATGAGCGAGTTTGATTGAAGCATTTGTCATGTAAATGCGAGCCGTTTGATGGACGAGCCCGCAGACTTGACAGAGTGCAGTAGGTCCTTTGCCATTGGCGTTTAGCGGGTCACATGGTGTGTCAGGAAGGTGATATGAGGGTGGAAGGCAGTTTTACAGCTTTGACATACTACCTAGAAGGTTAGGGCAAAGGGAGCAGCGATTAATGACTGCTCGGTCTTGATCAGTTCTCAACAAACAATAGGCCCGGGACCAGGATGAACTCCTACTTAGACTACCCCGTGTGCAACCGGGGAGCAAACATTTTCAGTGCCAAGGCCGGATACCACAATTTGAACCATGGATACATGTCGTCCAACTCGTGCGCAACAAGTGATAGTTACGCACCGGACGGGCGCTTAGTTGCTGCAACTTCCGCGCCACACCAGAGCCCGAGCCTCCCTCTGCACCACCAGCCACACGTCAGCCTGGATCTGCAGTTTGCAGCACCGGGGGGCTCCATGTATGGGTCCCCTCTGGAGTACGGACATCACCAGTACGGCCTCGCGCCCGAACAGGACCGGAGCTACATTCATGCGCAGGTTTCGCCCCTTGGAACAAACATGGCTCCCTACACCGGGGACAGCTGTGGGCCTGGAGGTGCAAACGGGAGCCAGTATCTACATTTTGGCAGCGGGGATCAGAGGCTGCAAGAATATCCAGAGAGCGTGTACACAAGGCTCCCGGCCCAAAGCAAGGAGAAGGATCTGGATCACGTGGAGGAAACGTCCAAAACTTTCGACTGGATGAAAGTGAAGAGGAATCCTCCCAAAACAGGTTCGTTCATCCTCAGACAGGTTTGAGAATTAGAGCTTTAGAGAGCCCACGAGACCTCTGCAGGTAACAGTCACAGCTCACCGCGCGTAAAAACACAAATCAGCTGATATAATCAAGACTAAGTGTTTTAAATTGTTCTGAAAATTTGTGTTTGGAGACTAATGTTTTTTTTTTCTTCTATTCATTCTCACGTTCACATATTTCAGCTCCATGACTTTCACGTCTTCCTCCATCACCCATTCATCCATTTCTCTCCACAGCTGTCCTGTCGGACTTCGGGGTTCCGGGCCAGCACAACGTGATCCGGACCAACTTCACCACCAAGCAGCTGACCGAGCTGGAGAAAGAGTTCCACTTCAACAAATACCTGACGCGGGCACGGAGGGTGGAGGTGGCCGCCAGCCTGGAGCTCAACGAGACGCAGGTGAAAATCTGGTTCCAGAACCGCAGGATGAAGCAGAAGAAACGCGAGAAACTGGGCTGCGCTTTGGTGAGCGGGCCGGCGGCACCTGTGGAGAACCTGTGCGGCCCTGACACCTCCCCGAAGGCAAAGCGCAAAGACTGTGATCCGTGATGTGACTTTAAAAAAAGACTGTGCGCAGTTCTCCACTTGTTTCCCTCAGTCGCACCATTCCAGGAAAACTGTGAAAAATGCTCGTGGACTTGTGAAGTATATCCAGGGTACGTCTGTGTCTGCTTATGTGCTTTTAGAGCATTGATGTCTGAACCGGGTGCTGAGAGACTTTTTAAACCGTTTTTTTCATCTGTTCTTGTGTTTGAAACCTTCCTATCATCAGCCCATCCTATGTTCTGTGTTGGAGCACTGAAGAACTCAGTGTCACTGTTTGCACTATTTATTTACAGGGTATTTTCCAACAATTTTTGAGATGATTTATCATAATAAAGTCTATAAAATGAACAAAAAAAATTACTGTATTTGCCGTTTATAAAAAGAAAATGTTTGGCTGTAACAATGCTGATAATCCCCATTGAGTCCAATCAAACTAAGGGTTTTTTTTTTACAGAATCTGCTCCCTTTGATGAAGCCTTTTCCTCCTAGTTTTAAAAAATATATGTATATAATAAATTGTTCTAAATGCAAACACACCACAAACTCTTTTTCCATATTTACTTCCATTAATAGTCTCTCCAAAGTCCCCTTGCATAATGTGACAAGAGGAATCTTTCACAACACATGGGGTGGTTCCCAGTGACCTCTTCACCTCCAAATACCTCCAGGGGCTCTAAACATGACAACAAACTCCAGGGAGCCAGGTCTCACCCTTGATTTGTTACCCAAATTCTGCATGGATACAGCTGACACAGGTCGCAGTGACATCCACTTGTATTTTACATTATTTGAGTGAAATACTTTTCATTCAACAACCACATTTTCCTTTTAAAAGCACAGGAACAAAGCTGATTATTTAACCTTTCGCCGCTCACTCTGGCCTGAGCGGAACGTTTGCCGGGCCTGACCACCTAGTTTCATCCGATGGTAAAGGGGCAGCAGTTTCAATATTTGCACTGGGTGTTGGGTTTGTGCACACAGTTTCTGCCCCAGCAGCACTGGCCTGTTGGTGCCCTTCTCCCTAAAGCCGAGGTTCACACAGAGTTCAGCCACAAATGAATGCAGAGTCAATCTGTCAAGACACCAGAGTGGCTGAGAGAAGTCGACTGCAGGCCTCTCATGCCTCAGATTTCTGCAGGTATTGCTTTTAATATTTAGACTAAAGAGATTATAGGCTATTTAGTCAATGTTCTGGTTTGTGCAAGCTGTTCTAAGTTCAGGGTGTCTGAAAAAGATGTTTCCTGGAAATGGAAATCAGCAATCATTTGAAATATATCCGCATGAGTATGCAGTTCTCTCACAACTATATTAAAAATTAATACAGTTCCACTAATAGAAGTTACAGTTGAAATACCACACGGCCCATTACTGTAAATTAGAAAAGGGTTGAGAGGTTTGTTGTCATGCATTTCTTTATCAGCCAAAAGCCTCTTCAGATGAGTCACAAGGCCAAGGACTGGGGAGGTGACAATCGATACGGTGAATAGTGACAGATTCAACAACAGGAAAAGGGGACGGTGCAGAAAACAAGTGTGGGACTTCATTCCAGAGGTGTGATCCCTGCCATCTCTGTAGGTAATACCTCAGCGCTCCCAGCGGGCTCTCCATCTGGAGGTGTCAGACTCGGCGCTGCAGCCAACGCCGCGGAGACAGATGTTCAGCTGGGGGAGAGGAGGAGGATGTTTTTCACCTTCGGATCAGCGTGGCCCTCTTCGCCTTCTGCCGGAGAATGTAGGGCAAAGAGAGGAGACGAGCAGAAAATGGTTAATGGGCGCCGAGTTCCTATGTGCTCACAAAAATAATCAAAAACCGTGCAGCACCAACGCCTGACTGCACAAACATGAGGTCTATTGATAGATACAGCAGCCAACCCCTCTCTCCTCAGATATCTTACACATCTTTAGCTGCCCCCCCGTCCCCCCCCCCCCACTTTGTTTGAGGTCAGCTCAGAGCTGTTTGTACCCCATGCTGCTTGCAGTTGTTGCAGGCTCTTTTACAAGTCTATTGCCAGGCTCACTTCCTTGGTTTTCTACCAGTTCCTCTGTCGCATGTCACTCGGCAGGGTCCCGGGGCTTCAAAGTGAAACTAGATGCAGTATTCATGGGATAACGGGGGGTTGGTCATCTGAGAGATACCACGGAGGAGTTATTTTTATTGGCACATATCAAACACGGCTATTCAGTTTAACGGCATTTATCTATCACACATACAGCACATGCACGAGTCTGCTGACAAGACGTGGAGATAAATGGAGCGGCGAAGGAGCATCTGTTGAAGTGCCAGAGAGAAATTTACACTAAACAGAGCGATTTGACAATATTTATAAAATAAAACATAACAGAGCTTCTCGGGGATGACAATAAAGTCATAATTCCATCATTGTCTCGGGTGTTTTATTACGGTCTGCAAACCATTATCAAGATGGAGAAAAGCGTTTCATCACTGACCAAAAAATACTGGAAATAAGAAGTCGGGCTGCGACTAAATATTATGTTCATTATCGATTCATTGGTAGATTATTTTCCCCGTTAATCGTTTGGTCTGTAAGTGTGAAAAATTATAATTTCCTCAAGGTGACGTCATCAAACGTCCTTCCAACAGTCCAAAATCCAAAGATATTCAATTTACTGTAATGTGAGACGGCATCATATTTAATGAGCTGGAACCATCGAATGTTTTAAAGTAGAAGCAGCAGTTGTATTAATAATAAACGGTCACATGTTATTCCTAATCTGTAGATTTTTTTTTTTTTTTTTTACTAATTTTAAATTAATTTCCACAGTTTCTCAGCTGTTATTGTTCACTGACGCCTGCTTATGTACGGCACACTCTCTTCCTCCTTTGTTATGGCACTGAGGCTCTATTTAGACCAGGCTGGGACATTCTTGACAACCATCCCCCATCCGAGTCAGGCTCTATTGGATCTGGAAGCGCCGGCCGGCCTGAAGCCCCAGCCTTCTGGGTCCCCCTGCGACTGCATCCTTTCCCCACTCCATCAGCATAGTAACTGAGAGAGACAAGTGACTTGGCCAGGGTTAACGTCTTAATACTCCCTGGGATTGCCTCCAGGATCCAAATGGCTACCCCTAATAGTTTTCCTCCTCCGTGTGCCTGTCAGACCGCCATGACTATATGGCGTAAGAAAAACAAGACTAGCTGAGAGGCAGAGTAACGAAGCAGCACAATGAAATAATGAGGGGTGGTGAGGAAGAAGAGCGCACATGAAAGCTTTGGTGTAAAGATACAGGTCGAATCGATGCTCGCCGCCCGCCCACCCGCCCGCCCGCCGATGTGCCCCCTGCCTGGATACTTTGCATGGAGCGCCTGTACACTCGAAATTAAACCGGCGTCTTCCTTTTAGAGCGCAGGAGGGGAAAACCAGAACTCAATCAGTGTCACGTCACATGGTTCAAAGCGGCCAATTCGATGCTGCCAGGAGGTTGAGAAATGCAAGGTGACAGTTCATTTTACCAGTGACAGTGTGTCGGTCTCGCTCGCTGCTTCCCCAGTCAATTCCCAGCGAGCAGTGAAGGTTGAGCGTTGCTGGAGACAGACAGCAGCCCCCCCCACCTCACCACCACCACCACCACCACTCTCTCATCGACCCCACTCTGCTTTGTATTCCAATTAACTGGACAGAGGGAGAGGCGGCAGTGCGCAGGATCACAAGCATGGGCAGACACATTCTTCTGGCGTCCTTCCAGCCTCTCAATCCCACCACTATCAATAGTGCTGTGCTTCCCTTTTCCCTTCCTTTCCCTCTGTCCTCGCCTCGTGACAAGGGCCAGTTGTTCCAAGGGGATAATTCATAGATTCTTCTTTAACAACTGCCTCTAGGGACAATGTCTTGGTAATGAAAAATAGGTCCCTCTCATACATTCATACATCACATGTAATAGAGGTATGCAATCAGTCAGTGGAGTCAACGCACAGCGAGCCGTAACTGCTATCCTTAACCGACACCTCAAATAATGCTGAATTAATATTTTGAAATGGCTCATATATCCTAACATAATACAATTTGAATGATTTTATATTCAATGCTCACAGGGCTAACATTGATTTGAGTACAAGCTGAGGTAACCCCCTGAGTGAGTCAATATGCGGCTGACTGAAGGTTGTAGATTTAGATTTAGCGCAACACATTTGCTCCTCTGTCATTCGTGTCCTCGATCTATCATCACTTTTTACCTCACCGCCACCAAAGCCCCCCTACGCTGACATGTGTTTGAGCAATGGGTGGGTTGGGAATACAATGATTCTGAGGAAATCCGAAAAGTAAACTACCTCTTTTTATCTCCTCGAGCAACACAAACATTTACAACAGACCCTCAAGAATCAGGTCAAACACCTTTTTCTTATTTAGGTCTGAAATTGCTCTGACGTGTTTAAATAAGAGCGACATCTGAGCACCAACTTGAAATATTTGCTGTTGGATAAGGTGACACGTGTTCCTGCAGAGTGATTTATGTCAAGGCTTTAAAACAAATCGTATAATCTATAACTTGAGCCTGTATTGTTGTCCTATTTCTAATCTTTTTACAGAATTTTGGACATGATCCCCTCATTCTGTGCACCTCAACCACTACGCTTCCTCCTCTGAAATTGAGGTAAAGACAAACGGAGCCTGAAAGACAGGCACGGGTGCTTCACTGTTTGTCCCTCTGGACTGTAGAAGAGTTCCTGCCTATCTTGAGAATGCCGTGTGGTGTGTGTGTGTGTGTGTGTGTGTGTGTGTGTGTGTGTGTGTGGGTGTGTGTGTGTGTGTGTTTTCAGGACAGGATACACAAAACACACACCCCTCACGCCCCGAGGATCCTCCTGACTCTCTCTCCTGGCTCTATCAGATCAGAGAGACCCGCTGTCCCTCCCCACACCGCAATGCAAATGAAAAGGAATGTGCTGATAAAAGGCCAGATCCTAAAGATGAGAGGGCAGAAGGAGGACAGAGGCAGCGAATGCTAAAGGGGGAGAGCCTCTTGGGGAGATGAGAGGTGGCGGAGGAGTCAGTGTTGGTAGTAGCGGGAGATCATAGCCTTGCTCCCCCTCAGCGGCGTTTGATACAGGGCTTTTGTCGCTCTTTCAGCGGTGCATTGTTGGGTGGTGTAATCCCCGTCGGATTACAAAGGGCTTCCCTTTTCATATGGGGCTGACCCAGCAGGCAGGTGGCTGGGGCTCTGTGGAGCTGTCAAGGGGAGGGAACCTCTTTTCCAGGGGAGGGGACCCCAGTTCCTCTTACCTTCACAGGGGCTTTTTGCTGGGAGGCCAGTCAGGCGCAGGTCAACACGGGGACAATTCTGACATGGGATTCAACTCGCCCTGACCCCGTGGCGTCCTGTAGAGAGCTGACAGGGAAGGAGACCATTATGACATGGCAGTCAACGTGAAATACTGAAAATTATTAAAATACCACATATAATGTAGTTGTACTTGATAGCAAAAACGCAAAAGTGGAGTATTTTTTTATTTTAATTCACCTAGAAGATATTTTAAGTTTCTCATTTTCTGTGTTTAAACACAATTTGTTTAAATAAATTGAACCTAACATGCAAATTATCCATGGACACCGCCTTTTAATTTATTAGATAGGATTTAAAATGTTGGATTAAGAAAATATTCAGGCCTGTGAGTCTGTGAAGCAGCAGTTAATGTCGTGTATGTGTCCGTGTGACGCTGCCTCGGATATAAAATAATCATATTATGAGCTTGAATACACATTCCATATTTTAAAAAGAGAAACAAATATAACATTAGTCCAGCCTCGCATTGATTGATATCCGGTGTATTCTGTCGATGTGAGCAGTGTCTGATTGAGCTTTGGTTTCTTGATGGCTTTCCTTGTAGTGTTTCAGTAATACAGGATCAATAAGGCGATAGTCAGGCCCACCACTATTTCTATTATACTACCACCAATACCTCCTCTACACTAATGTCAGCCGCGTATATAAAAGACCGGTCCACCCTGTTCACCCTCTGCTGGTGATATAAACCATTCATCCATGCCCTGTCAGATATAGTGAGGGACCAATTTAGCGATGCTTCATTCACGTGTTGTCAGAAATATCATAATTAGTTTTTAAGCTTGAAAGCCCCATCAAAGTGGTGAATATTGTAATTTAAATACTGAAAGCGAGAATTTCTGATAATCAATTTGACACAATGTGCTATTTAGGGTGAAGATAATGTTAATTAACCATTTAAAAATCTGAGTACAAAGTAATTGAACCTTTAGTGTAATATCTTTTACTGTTGTATGGTTTTGGTAAAACATCAGTATCTCCCCCATGGGTATGTATTTTCTTATTTTTAAGTACAAGACAGCTGCATGCCATTGGATTTCTATTAAAACATAGCACGTTCATCTTATGCTATTTTGTCATTTTCATCGCTTGAATTTTAACACACCACAACTCTGATTTATAATTTCAGTTTCTACGATGACACATGAAGGCGGCATCTGCACAAAATATGTATTGGTTAATTCAGTGTACATTTAATATGTGAGTAAAAACTTGTTTAAAAACTAATTCCTGCTTTCATCGTTCGCATCATGGTAAAATGTAGCTGCACAATAAAATAAAATAAAATTACTTCTACCGTTGTAAAAACATCGTCTGTACACGCTACCGGTCTGATTTACGATTTTACAACGTCATTAACACATTGGGGGGATACGTGTACTTGAATGCAGCACAAAAAAAAAAAAAAAGAAAAGAAAAGAAAAGAAAAACGACATAACCTGTGGAAAAACGTAGCGCGTTTACATCCCCCTAAAGCCACTTTTTAAAACGTATTTCCTCCTTTTTGTAACGTCAGGTGGTAAATATTTGAACTTACTCTGAAATAATGTTGGTAGAGGAGGAACGTCGGCTCATTTCGAAGGCCAGGTAACGTGAGTTAATTAACGGCCTCCAACCGTGTCCGATTAGGCTAAGTTAGCTAACAGTACATTAGCCACAAGTTAGCCTTACGTCGACGTAAAACTATTAAACTTTGAGAGACAAACATACACGTTCAGGTAAACACAGTGTCTGCTTTCATGAGCGCTTTCATATGAGTTTCATGAGCGTTTGCACAGTGAGCTAAAATAAAGAAAATGGCGCTAAATTTTCATTTCCGGGTTAACGGTCAATTAGCAGGTTAGCAGCAGTGTTGCTAGCATGCACTCTCTCCCCAAAGCTTGCTGTGTGACTGTGGAGGATTTCATGAGGTCGGTGATCAGTGATGCAGGGATGACAAACAAAAGGTGGGTAACATATGCCAGTGTTCAAACAAAAAGCACATGTACTTTTAATTAATGAGTAACTACATTTAAACATTTTGGCATAACTATGTTAGCTAGAGCAATGCCTCCTCAGCTGTTGCTTGTAATAGCTAAGCATAGTGAGTGAAGTAGGGCTCTGTAAAATATTACTAGATGACTTTTAGTAGAATAAACAGGCCATATTTGTGGTTGTATGAACAGTTATGAAACACTTGAAATAATTTATCCCAAACAGCAGAGGACTGTTATTTGTTTCACCACAAAACTAGGACACACTGAAAACCAGTAACTAGCTAGTGTTTGGGTCTAAACTGCCACAGACCACAATATTGGCCACAGGATTTAGGATTTAAGAGCCTTGAACATGTCCCTACTGGAGGCACAGAGACCAGCTGACTCCTGTGCTTCATGTAATGTAATTCAGAAGTAATGCTGAATAATTTCCCCAATACAGCAGTATCTGATAAACAGGGCTGCTGCCTGCCTCGCAGTTCCTGTGTTGCTGGATGCAGTGTTTGATTTCAGAGCGATACTTAAATATTCTTTCAACTGTTTTAGTTTGGCCAAATGTTTTCATGGGACCCCATTAGCACTGTAGGTGCCCCCGCAGCAGCCCCCAGCCGTGTGATCTGAATAGCTTTTTTTCAATTGAAGGGGAATCCTGTTTTGCTGACAAGTATATATTTTTTCTAAAGTGGTACTTTATTGATCCCTGTGGGGAAATTGTGTGTTTGCTCTTCCCACTTTGCAGGGAGGTCAAGCTGCAAAAGATCAGCAACAGAGCAGCATTATGTGGAGCTGGCAGGCATTCACTGTCTTGCTCAATGGCACTTCAGCAGTCCAGATGCTTGCCAGCCTGGACATGTGAGTCCAGGTCATTTGTTTGAAGGTAGGGGGATTTTAGCATTATTTAAAGCACATCTAAATGTAACTGGACATGGAAATGTGTTGACACAGAAATTTAGTTGCGTTGCAAGTTTTACAAACAAAAATATTTTGATCTCTTTTATTTATGTCTATTTAATTATGGGACAAATGAACATCTGCATATACACAAAGGAGAGCATAAAAAAGAGGCATTACATATTTCAGCAGCAGAGAGAACTTAAAAGTTTCCATTCGCATGTTTTTCAAGTGTGTCAAGTTGCCCACGCACACCACAAGATTTGTGTTTTTCTTATGTTCATTCACCTCTTTATAACAGGTATTTTTGCAAGGCTCTGATGCTATTAAAGGTGGCATGTGTACAGAATCGTGGCTCCTACTTAGGCGGGCTTTGTAAAATGTCATTGTAGGTCAGGCTGAGGGGATTTCTGCGTCAGTCAAACTTTGTCATCAGCTTCAAGTGAGAAAGTGGAAGGCAGAGGAAGTTGTCATCTGTGCACCTGCTCCACCCCATTTTGTGCAAATCTAGATGCATGCACGGAAGTTAGGTTTCAGAGCAGGAGGACACAGGTGGTTAGATGCTGTGCCAGTTGGTTGGAGTGTGTGTTTGTATGTATGTGCCTGGTTCTTGTTCCTGTCATGGAGCTGTGACAGTATGACAGAGACTGGCTGTACATAGGCTGCCTTGTGGAGTACAAACCAAAGTGTGAAGCGGTCAGAAAAAGTCTGAAAAGTCAGCGAAGCAAAGTGTCTCGAGTTGGACAGTGAAAGCCAGGGATGGGGACAATCCCGGTCGACATTAGGAGGCTTTTGGATGGTAATGTCTTCATTTTTTTACCGTTAGTGATGCTCCATTTAAACAGTACAGTTTTACCGTCACATCCTGTTATTGAAGAACAGTCTAACTGTTCAGGCTTCAACAGGCATGTTTATCACAAACAAATGTAGAAGTGATTCTACAACCTAAGAAATTACATTATGTCACATCCTTCTTTTAATTCTCACACCTGCTGTGACTTCTAGTCGTACAAACAAGAGCATAAAAACATCATATTTCTCGACCTGTGAGATAAACTGTTCCAGACGTGGCGGCACCATGACATTTACAACATTTGCATGTTCTCCCAGGCCGTTAAATGGTGGAACATTTGCATATGTCAGTCATTCTGTATAATATGGGAGTGAGCACATAAAGAAATTGAATCAGATAAGTGATGTGGGCCAACCTGTTCCACCAACATTAGTCTGACTTTACTGGGTGAAATTTCTATTACTTAAAGTTAAGTTTACTGTTCAGTTCAATAACACGGTGAATGAATTCCTTTCTACAGACATTTGTAAATATAATGCCTTACCTCTAAGTCTTTGTACCACACAGAGTAGTTTTATGTTGTGAGGCCCTAAAGAAGCAACATAGGAGTGAAACTAAGCAGTTTAAATACTTTAGTCATCATTGTAGAAACAAAGCCTTTAAAGTACTTTAAACACTTAATTTCCATTAATCAGCATCAGTGAGACTTTATTAGTGTGTTTTATGGGCTTCCATTTGAATGATATGTATCGTACAGACAGCGGACACCAAAACATAAAGCTGTACTCATAAAGCAACACAAATCACTGACTTGAGACCTGTGAATGTGTAATCCAAAGACGTGGATTAAATGATCAAATATGTGTACATGGAAACAAGCTGTGATGAAACCTGCAAGGTTTTTATGTTGGATGTATTAACATGTGTTCATGTTGCTGTGTCCATCTGCTGTGTGTGTATAAATGACAGCACAGCTTTCAGAGATGAAACAGCACATGTCATGATATTCAGTGATCGTCAGACTTTAGGGGGACGGATTAAATTGCAAAACCTAATCATGGGATTTCATCTTAATACATACAGTAATTTTAGCAAATGATGGCAGTTCTGTCTCTCACAAACATCACACACCTGAGTGTATTTGTGTGTCAGGAACAGTATTATTGACAGTGCTTGAATTCTTCAAAATTTGTGTCCCTTGGAGAACACGCCCTGAACGTCAAGCTTACAGTGTTTTCTGTTCTCTTTAGACTGTGAGCTGTTCGTATCAGAGATCCTCCAAGATGAGGACCTCAGTGAAAATGCACAAGAGACACGAAAAGTCTTACTGAATAACTTCAGGGTCGTCCACGTAAGGTAGGATTTTACCTAGGAAACAGCATTAAATCAGTGTTTAGCAAGTGTCACAATGTAATTTCATGATACGGTTATCTGAGTTTTGCTGTTAATGCCACAGAAGAACCTTAATTGTTGCTGTAATTGCATTAAACACAGTTTGCAAATTACATCTGAAGGAGCTCATTCAGTCTAATGGTGTCACCTTCAGGACTTCATTCTTGCTCTTATTTATTGGTATTAAAAGTTTTTGAAGATCTCACAGAATAATCTGTTTTGATCAGGATAATTTAATGTGATATATTTTCAAGCGTGATGAAGAGTCCTTGAACCCCCAAAACACAGAAACTCTTATGTGATGTGTGATAGTTTAGTCCGGAAACAGCTCCACCGGTGTTGCCTGCAGAGCGCGATAAGACGCGTGCACTGGTACAGAGACCTGCTGGTTTTGTGGTTTTCTGTGCAGGAAACAATTACTACACTAGAGGCAATACTGGAGCAGGGCTGTGTTAAAAATGAAAGTGCACGAAAGCATTGCAGTTCAGTGCAGAAGATTTTGATGTGTGCTTATTTTGATTTTACAGAAACCCTCAAGAATTCCCCTTTCCATGTAAGTAAAATTACCGTAAACAGTCTCTATCATCAAAGTATCACACGCTGCTGTGTCGACACTGACTGTTTCAGCTGTGTGTGTGTGTATCTATTAGCGACAGGTTTATCACATTTGCTTTATCTCTCTCCACATCACACACGGACACATTTTCACAAACACACTCAGCGGACTACAGGGACGAAGACGGTTCTGATGACAACCGCAGCTCCAGTCTGGGCCGCTCTGCCCAATCAGACGACGCCTCATTAGCCTCTGACAACCAGGATGATGGAGTCCCCGAGTGTAAGTTAACAATAATCCTGATTCTGTGTGTGTGTGTGTGCGGGGCGGGGGGGCTGTTTGCGCAGTGCAGAGATCTGAGCTCAGAAAAGGCCTTCACGAGATCAGGTAAAAAACAAAGGAAGGAATCTTGAGTTTGAGCAGCAGACACCGGTCCATCTTATATTTAGCTTTAAGCTCATACCATCTAGTTTAAGCGAGGACAATGGAGTGAAATCTTACCCTCACAATGAAACGTACACGTCTGTATCATCTGTGCGAACATGTGTTTCCACTGAAAGGCTGCAGTGTGTGTGGAATTCTGCACCAACAAAGGAAAAGGTAAAAAGGAGGAGTCAGTGTCACAGGAGACAATGCGGTACTCCTCTGAGAAAACTAAACAAATGCACTTTTGACACACTACCCCCATCAGCCTCACTGGCACACCTACACCTCACCACAGGAAGTGCAGTCGGACCCCTTTGCTGCATATTGTTGCTCTCCCTGTTAATTTGAAGAAAAAAAAAGCAGAGCACATCTGTGAAATTCCCCCCCCTTCGCTGGCCTCCTACCTCGCTGCCTAGCTCCGGTGACATCAGTGACTCCTCCCTCTCCTTTCCCTCCTGGCCGCTGTGCAGGTACACTCTCCTGAGCTGGAGAAAAGGGGGCTGGTGGTTCACAAAGGCCCGATAAGGGACCTAGAGCTCCCTCCAGTGGCGGATCGTCCTCTCCCGCTCTGTCCCCCTGAGCTGCATGTGTGGACTGTAGGAAGTGTGGAGGCGGCCCACACAGAGAGGAGGCTTTGCAGCTGCAGGCTAACGCAGTGATTGATTAACCCCGAGTCCCTCTATTCTTTCACAACCGGGTTTGAAATACAACACTGTACCTGAGGGGCCATGTGTGTTCCATCCCTCTCTCCCTTTATCAATCTTATTCTCTGTCTTCCCTTCTCGGACTTGCCCTCCCTCCCGTTCAGACTTTTTGTATTTCTGACTCCATGCGCCGGCTAATAGCCCTTGACGTGACATGCCTCAGGTGGGCATTATTGACTCGGCTGCCTCGTGTGCCCGTCGCCACCCTGCGCCTGGTGAAGCTGGAATTGTCTGGAATTTCCCAGTGAGAAAGAAAGGATACGCTGTCACCGGTCTAATGCCAGCTGGATGTAGTCAAGAGCGATCTTATTTGGAAATGGCTTAATGAACTCTTCCGTCCTCTGCCCACAGAAGAGTTACTGCCGTCTTTCTCTACAACTTTGGAAAAACAGAGTAAACAAATCACGGCAGATGGTGGGAAGATAGACCACAAGACAATGATAATTCATTTTTTGGAATTGTTCATTTCAGATTAAACAAGGCGAGATTTCCTCGGGGAAACAAACAAAATCAAACTATAAAATGCTTAAAAAATTTCCCTTACGGCTATAATGGTAACACGCCCAACTTCAAACTACGCCGTCTGTTACTGTGGATGTGATAGTTGTTAGAGCTCGAACATTGTGTCACGCCATTGTTGGTGTTAAACGTGAGAAATAGCCAATTATGCAGCACTACCCGAATCCTTTTTTTTTTCCTTTCATTTGCATTTTAGCTTTGAATATCGACAGCTCGACACTAAACCGCCACACTTGAAAAAACACATTTTATTGTTGGATCAATAATCATAACGTTTGGTTCTGTAAGAAAAATCAGTGTCTTTTTGTTGCTGGGACACGGTGACCATGCTACCGTGGTGAATGGCCTGTGTCCTCAGTGAAAGGGCATGTGGAGTTCATAGTTCATTCGCTGTTCACTGCCAGTTGAAAGAAACGGCTCACATGTTTCTGCTGGCCGCTCGGCTTCAATGGAAGAGGGAGTGTTTGTGGACAATAATGGCATGACCACTTAATGAAATCAGGGACTTTTTTTTTTTTTTTTTTGAGGAACAATCCTCCACGGTGAACGATTCGGGTTTATTTAAATTTTCTTTTTCCTCACCTTTGTTGCAAAAATGGATGATAATTTTGTGATTTGGTGAATGGCGTTTGGCTATGAGGAGAAGGTAGAAGATTGAGGTTTTTTTTCCTCTTGAGTTTAATGGTATCATTTTATTTGAGCCTACTGTACACAATAGAGACTTTGTGACTTGGAGGATGTATTATCCGTGGTAATCGACTGCCTGCCTCCGCTGCTCTCTGTTCCCTAACCAGAGAGTGAGTGAGTGTGAAGTCGATGGCTGCTTTTACACGCAGGAGGAGCCTGTGCCGTTTGATTAGATGCGGTGGCCTGTTGTCTTCAGCGGACTGGGTGACACCAGATTTGTAATGGCTGACAGGAACAGATGGAGCCTCCATTGTTAGCCCGGGTGTCTGCATGGTAATGTGAACTGAGTTTCACCCGCCGACCGCACCGGTGACCTGACCGCGCCTTCATCCTCACCCCAGCCCAGTCTGCCCCCTTTAGCACCGTCCACCCCTCTCTCTCTGCTATTCGGGGCTCACACACATTTTCCACCTCACACTCTGCCATTCCACTACATTTTGCAATATAAATAAATACACGCACTGAATTTCTCCCTCTGGCATGTAGAATCTCTTTTACACACACAGATGGACCCCATGAGACAGCGGAGATGCGGGGCTTTTAGCCCTGTCATGCTGTTTGCAGGTCAAGTTTACGGAGTTTAAATGGCCTGTTTGTTTTCCTTTGATTGGGGGAGCACCGCTGGGCGCTCGGGGATGTTTGCTGGGAAGCTGCAGCGATGACAGAGCACTGCAGAAGGAGCTTTGTTTCTGGAGGCGTGCAGAAAAGATGACGCCTTTGATACGTCTCCCTCGTCTTCTTTGTGAGCGTAATGAATCCACTAAGATGTACCGCGCAGCCTGTATTTGCTCAGGTGTGGACGTGAGCCCTAAAGAATTTATTCACTAAACTCAGAGTCCATGTGTACGTTATTTTCTGCCATATTCACATCAGGACACTTCACCTGTTTGTGATTTGAACCGTTTGAATTCTATAATCATACGTACATTATGATGATTTACTGTATAGAATCTGGCATAATATTTTAAATTATATGAAATGACTGTGTGTTGTCAGGTAGGGCTGCAACTAACAATTATTTTCATTATTCTGTTAATTATTTTCCCAATCAATCAACCACTTGTTCTATAAAATGTCCCAAAAATATCAGTTTTTTAAATCCTAAGGTGATTTTTTTTTTTTTTTTTTTTAATTTCTTGTTCTGCGTCTGAAGATTTTCTTTACCGTCACACTAGACAAAGAAAAGCTGCAGATCGTCACCGTTGAGAAGCTGGAACTCGGGAACGTTTTCACATTTTAGCTTGAAAATTGACTTGAACGATGAATCAGTTTTCAGTTTAAGCTCTAAAGGCAGATGTGTTCTGTTGTGGAGACCTAAACGCAGAAATGTGACTCTGTCAGTGATTACTGTGCTGGCCCAATTTCCTGAACCAATTACTCGCAATAGAATGCAGTAGGATAACCAATTTGAAGTTATGTCTCGCTGTGGCCTGTTTCTCATTTGAATACGAGCAGCCGATGCACAGTAACAACATTATTACACGGTGCTGGTAAATAGAATATTAAATCTAAATTTTGTCATTTTGGCTGAAGCTCGAAAAAGCTATATAACGTGAAGTGCTTTTGAAGGTGTGTGCCCGGGTCGCTTGGCGGGTGAAATAGGAAAAACGATGCCAGCTGATGGATTGATGGTCCGTTCGGGGAGTTAATCAGCGACGTTTAAGGCGCCAACTGGCTCTTGTCTGTGTTTGAAGTCAAGTTAAGTCACGGAGAGATTTCGAGAAACGCGGACAGAAATGTTGAAACATGGCATTTATCCCAGGTCGCCTCAGGTTGCCTCTCGCGTATGCAGCACCTGAGCAGTATTTTGGGTGTGCATAGATGACCTCCTCACAGGTTTGTTGGCCTGTGGTCATGCTGTCTGCCCACATACTGAACTTTTGACCTCTGGCCTCTCACTTGGCCAACCTGTGACCTGTCTGCGCTCACTTAGAGTAGTGTGAAAGATCGGCCTTCCCGTCACAGAACGCCCATCCGTCACAAAGTTTCTCTGGACTCCGCGATAGCCATCTACTGTATCTCTCCGTCAGAATATCTGCCTGGAGATTAATTTTTCACGGCATTCATCGGTGTATGGATTTTGTGACATTTAGATAGCGGCGGCTGGTTTGCAAGGAAGCGAGGAATATGTTAATGACCTCCACTCTTCCTCATTCTCCTTCACTCTCCTTTCCTCTCTCAGTTGCTGCCTGTGTGCCTTTCTGGAAACACACACACACACACACACACACACACTCACACTCACATTACGAGGCAGGAGCAGGCTCTGTGCATCGCTGCGACTGCTTGCCACCAGGGTTCAAAAGTTCACACTATTCCCCTCGGGCTACTGTGCTGCTGCAGATGCTGATAGTCTTTTCTTTCCTCTCTCTCTCTCTCTCTCTCTCTCTCCCTCCCTCCCTCCCTCCCTCTCTCCCTCTCTCTCCCGGCTGCCTTCCTCTCCCTCTCTGCCTCGCTGTTTACACTATTAATCTTGTACACTCTCTCTCACACACTCACTCACGCTGCCTGGCAAGAAGAGAGCGGCTTGAAGGGGGGATTTGGACGTATTTAACCGAAGGGCATCCATCACTCTCATCTCCGGCTTCACCCCCACCAAAAGCCACACCGTGTCGTTTCTGCATCCTCCTGGTGTGTAAGCCCTGTGATGCAGCTCTCCCCTCATTTGCTTTGTTTTATTGTTGCATTGCATATAATCACATCCCTCCGCTGCCTCTGGTGTAGCGCCGTGTTGAAACCCAGGGAAAACAGGCGAAGGTAAATGTGCAGCAGTCCATCTGTAAAGAGGCACATAGGCAGAATGCAAAGTGGGAAGCTGGGGCAGGGTGGCTCCTAATCTCCCCCAGAGCTGTCAATGTCACAGACAAATAGCAAAACTATCAGATGCGGCGGGTTCACCCAGAGGTTAGCGTTCCCAGGTACCTCCTGCATTCACTCCCTCTCTTTCTCCCCCTGCCTTGCAAATGAGAATTTGATTTTGCCCTCCACTGGAATCCATTTCTGGAGATGAATGAAGTTTCAATGCCAAGCCCAGGTGGCCCCGCTGATTTCTTAGGGAAATAAATGGAGATGGGAGAGATGTGTTGGCCTGTACACAGACAGTGACACGACGGCTCCCAATGCCTCTGGGATCCCTCTGTTTAATTGTTGCTGTAATGTAGCACTTTAAGGTCATTAACATGCCCTTGTGGAGTTATTCGAGGATGTTGAGGATGCATTCCTCTTTACGCCGGGATCTCCGCTCGGCTGGAAGAAGTCAGCACCGTGTGTGTGTGCCAAGTGGGACAAGGCTGCCGAGGGCTTGTGTGGTGTTGGAAGATGGCTAATCTGCAATGGAAATTTTCACCATTGATTCAAAGTGGCCCATGCTGTAAGTCAGCTTATCTAAAAAAAATAAAAATAAAATAAAATGGAATCAGAAGCCGTTGATGGAGAAAACATTTAATAGGAAAGGAACTTTGTCCAACAGGAAAACTGTAGCTGTGTTCAAACAAAGCAATTATGCGTTTGGATATTAGCTTAAAAATATAAATACTGAACAGCGCTGATCAAAATTAAAGTGACAACATTTTACTAAATGCCAGACTCAAATAAACATGGTGAAATGACTGATTTTTAAATATAGGAGCTCTGGCTATTTTACTAAATTTTGGTGCTGTGCGGTAAAAAAAGCGTGCAAACATAAAAGAAACTTCATTAAATAATCATCATCTGTGCTGTTTTATGCTGCATTATTTTCCTCTTTGGCTTCATTTGTGCATTGTCACAAACTGGGTTTGAAATGGCTTCTGCAGCAGTTACTGTCATAGAGGTGGATTTACGGGTTCCCTCTGAATGAAGCGCCGCAGAGCCCATTCGTTTTTCGTTTTCTCTGCTTTATTTACATATTTATTTTTTTACAAATTAAAAAGATGGCATTAAAAAAGCTTTAAAAAAGTTTTGAAAAATTATTATAAAAAAGTTGGATATTGGAAAAATCCTTTGTTTCAAATTGTTATTTTATTATTTTTTTGCTTGACAGTAAAATGTTAAATGTAAGTTATACACTGGCACAATATTAACATTATTTATTTAATTGAAGCTATTTTTTTTTTTCAATTGAAGCAAAATCATCTGTATTTCCTGTATAAAAGAAGGAAAAACAAAAAAAAAACCTTCTCTGATTAGTTCCAAAAAGGACAAATTCAGTATTATATTTAGTATTATTCATCCATTACTCATATTTGTTTATGAAAAACTGAATGGAAATCTGCTGAAAATGTCATCAGTATATCAAAGTATTCATCTGCTGATAATTAAGAATTAAATCTAAAACACAGTAAAACTTGGTGCCATTTAATGGGAGAAATTTACCCGAATCAATAATCATCTTTTTATGATTTGCTAATCTGATCTGTTGTTTTGATTTGTATGAATCCAAAGAAGTTAAAGAATCCATGATTTTGCCCACAGTAAAATACTTTAAATAAATGTGCTTATTTTCAGTGAAACCTCCTGCATCAGATTTAATAAGACTCTGATTTTGAGGCGCGTTGGCCTTATTTTCCTCTGCAGAATACATTTTCTGTAGCACCTGTTGCCCATAGACCACGGCTGGTGATTTATGAACGGAGTCAGAGAATGATACCATCATATAATTGTTTATTGGCACAATATGTAACAGCAGTGACTATAAAATAAGAGCAATTATATAAAAAGGTAATAGACGTGAGATATCGCTCAGAAAGCACCGTGCAATAACACGGTTCTCACCGACATACTTACTTTCCATTACTGCTAAAATTATATTTAAGGCGTTTTAGTGGAAATAACAGAAGCCTTTTAAAGTTGCAATAACTGTACATTCAGAGGGCGAGTGTGTTGATTTTCTCTGAGTGTTTTTCCCTCCAGGCTCTGTCGTTGACTGTGTTATATCCCGTTTTTATCACAGATATGCAGGCTCTCCTGTGGGCCCGAACTCCTCCATTGTTGGTATTTATATTCTTACTACTGTTTTTTTTTTTTTCCTCTCTCTCTCTGTGTGTCAGTGAAGCAGCTGAAAACCATCCCCAGCGATTAGAGGATCATTGTATCTGCAGTTAAACATTTGAATAGTGGTAGTAAATCTAGAAAAGGGAAATTCAGGGTCGCTGTATACGCTGCTTATGGCTGCCCAGGGGGAAGCCGATGTCACATAGTAAATTTAGCCCCTTAGTGTCTTTACAGTGGCCGGCCTGAGACGTTTCAACGTAGGAATAGAGCAAAACGGAGCCTACAGTGACTTGACATCCATCCCCGTGTGGAGGCATACCAAATTTTTTATCTGGAGTTGCATCAAGTGTAACAAACCAAGTCGGACAGTGAAAGTGAGAGAAACACCAGACGTGTCGGCATTGCATTAAAGCTGCAACATAACTGAACTTCCAGAAACCAAACTGTTTAAGAAACCCCAAAACTGTGATTTGAAATATTTACCTGATCATTTGTGTGTAGATTATAGTTTTTATTCCGCTGTGCTTTGCTCAGTCGTAAAGCTTTTATCTCAGGATTTGTTGTTTAACCTAATTGACATCCTTGATCCCTCCCCAAAAAAAAAAAAAAAAAAAATCCTTAATCACTCCAGCATACCTTCCTGGTCCCATTAAGCATTATTAGACAACAATAGAGGCAGCGTGCAGCCTGATATAATGCACTGCATGTTTTCTTTGGTTCAAACACATGCATTAGGAGGTTCTAAACACAGTTTATGTATCGATGACTGAAGTCCTAATCAAATCAGGGGGAGGAGAGGAGGGCAGGGAAGACATTCTGCCCTTAACCTCAGTGCCTCTCAGTCTCTCTCCTCCCTTTTGACGGCCGCCTCGCTGGAGGGAGGCGCAGCAGAGGCCTTCTACTGTAATGAGGAAAAATGTATCAATTTAGCTCGGCCTGCGCGCAGATGGAGCGCCGGGTGGGTGAAGGTGCACCGAGTGAATCCTTTTTCCTAATCAAGGACGGTATCGAGGAGGATTGCGGTCTCGCTCGCTTCGTCTGTAGAGTCAGCAGCATTCCTCCCTGCAGCCCCCTCAGGGCCGGGGAGCCTCTCTGCCTTCTGTTTCACCTCATCAGCAGGGTTCACACGGGGGTCAGGTCCTGCCCCCTGATGGTGCATTCAATGCAATACCTCTTGCATCGAAAGGCACTGTGAAAGCCCCCGCGCTCAGGGACTCAGTGCAGGAGAAAGAAGACATATGATAACTGGCTGATTTTGATTCCTACCTGTGCTGTGAGGGGGGTCACCTCTTCCATGTGCTCCTTAATACTTTAAATTTATTTTTATTAGTGTTATCGTCCCATGAATTACTGCTACGTATCCCATGAAGTTACCAGTGTTAACATTTCTCTGTAGACTTTGCTGGCAGGGTGTTGAGGATTTCTCTGCATCTCTGGATTAAAATTGAAGATTCTGTCTTTGTTTAGTTACTTATTCATTTTCCTGTGAGGGGCTGCACACATTAAATAACATTAGTGTGATGTAAATCTGCCAGATTTAGGCGAGAGGATCATTTTCATCGTCGGTCCTTGGCCAGGTTGATGTTAAGATTCAAAAGAAGCTGAAATTGTGCGTGAATTGATGCACTGATAGAGAATAGTAATAAGCAACTGTTTGGATGATTGTTTCAAGGCCTTCTTACAGCTTCTGAATTTAAGAATATCCAAATTTTCTGAGTTAATTATAATAGTAAAGTTTACTGTTTATATATATATTTTTTGCATTTCTACTTCATTGGTGGTGATAGCAGAGACAGACAGGAAAGTCAGGGGAGAGAGAGGGGATGGCGTGCAGCAAAGGGCCCGGCTGGATTTGTGATAAGGACTCAGTGCACGGTACGTGCTCCCCCAGGTCAGCCGCCGGGCGCCCCATGATAGTACAGTTTAATATCTCTGGGGTTTGGACTGTTGGTCGAGCAAAGCAAGCTGTTTGAATGTGAATATTTTGGGATTAAGGAACGAGTGATGTCCTTTTTTCACTGTTATCTGACATTTTATAGAACAATTGATGGTGAAAAAAACTGTTAGGTGCAGACAATAGACATCATAGAGTAGAATACGACATCAACAAGAAGAAACCCAATAAAAGCCAGACGAGACGCAGCGCTCATGACAGTCATAACTTCACAACTACAGAGGAGACCCGACCTTACAAATGACCACAGATGTACTGTGTAACCCTGCAAGCACAAAGGACTGCAGAGGAATAGACTTTTAAGCACATACTCAGCACAGCGCACACACACACACACACACACACACACACACACTAAAGAAAAAGAATCAAGGAGGTGCATAAGACGAGTAGTACTGCGACACACTGCTCATGTCAAACCTTATGAATTACAGCTGGATTTAACTCTGTGTACTGTGATATTACATTACATACAGCAGACATCTGCATGATTTTGGGTTGCATGTTTATTTATGTCAAAGCATTAAAAGCATAAGAGAAGAAGAAGAAGAAAGAAAGAAAAAGGTGCCACAAGTCAATTTTTTATTCTGATAATGGGCTTTTTTCTCCATCTTTCTCCATGTAACTGGCTCACTTGGTTGTGTCTTTAACTGAGGATGCAGTCGTGCTTCCAGCCTCTGGAAGCACATGTTCCCCTGCTGAGGCTGAAGCCTGCCAGAGCTGTCGCTCCTCTCCTCCTTCCTGCCATCTCAGAGAGATGACGCTAAAGCGACCGCGCGCTTTCCATCTTCTGCAGCACCGTCAACATCTTCAGAGCGTTTTTGTGTTTTCATAACATCTTTGCTGCATTATGACCACCGTTAGATCTAATGTAACGTATTAGTCCTCCCACCCAACCATTTCCCTTCATTTTGATTCACTTTCTATCCAGCCTTTGATTGACTTTCAGCCTAAGTAAAGTGGATTTTAATGAGAGAATACATTAACTCCCTCTGGTCATGCTAGCATAAATCAGCCTTTTCTTGCGGGATCAACTGCTGAGCTCATAACACCATGCTGAGAGAGTGTGAATAACCAAATGAGAGATGGCGGCTGTGGCAAACCGCTGGCAGCTCAGATGCATTGTTGTGTGTGCCCCCCCGAGTTTAAAACAAGTTCAGGACGGCAACGGAACGGAGCACTTATCAGCGCGCAGGTCAGCTTGCTCGTGGTAATGGTCCTTTGTCATCAGGATCAATTAAACGCATATCTCTGGTCAATTTCTATTGATTATTTCCTTCCATTTGGAAATGGGGTGACTCCTATCTTTTCTTGCTGATGACCACTGAGAGCAGTTAGATTCAGTTAGCGTGGCATGTAGCAACTCCTCACCTTGATTTACAAAACACGTGATGCTCCTCTAACATCACATCTATCTGCTTCTCTTTGTTGGTAATTGCACTCAGCTAAATAGGTTATGCTGAAATATCAATAAATTGCCATCAAATTAATGTCAATACCAAAGCTGTGGATGGTGCTAATTAAAACGCAAAAGGGATGAAAATGAAGTCATGGCATTGCCCTGAATAATTGATAACGCAATTTATGATTTTTATGAAAGAGTGCCGTCTGTCTGCGATTTTGATGAGGCCTTAATTAGATGCATTAATGCGTCTCTCTGTGCCTGTAGTCATGCTCAAAACTCAAACACCATGATGATTGTTGGGGTTTTTTAACGCCCTAAATTACACATTTTCAAATAACATTACCTCTGAACATCCACTTAAAATTGCATGGGTCCCAAAGAGGTGTTAGCGTGTAATTTTCATTAAAGGCGGCTTTGTTAGCTCAGGACCAATCAGATGCTGCTTTTGTTTAGGGTGGAATCAGGCAGCATCGAGCAGCGCGATGCGTTTAGGTTGTGCTGCTACCCTGTGGAAGAATCTAGAACTCTTGCGCACGTGTTGGCGGTTTCACTGAAGTGTGTGTTTGCAGTTGTGCCTGTGTCCAGAGGAGGACAGTGAAGTGAGGTCAGGTCAGCCGGCGCTGAAGTGTTAAACATGCATGAATGTGTCCTGTTTATTGACTCAAGCAGATCAGAGTGATCCCGTGTTGATTTTGTACCTCCTCATCTATTAGCCGGGCTCGACCTTTGAGATAAATGAAGAGCGAGGGAAGCAGACGGATGAGGGGATTAGAAGTGGGCCGCAACAGGGAAGCAGGCCCAGGAAAAAAATGGAGGGACTGCCGGCGGATAGATGAGGTGGGGGAGCATAATGACCGCTGTTTGTTATGATGTACTGAATCAGGTTCTCTTTGACAAAACAGTCCTTAGCACCTCTGTATTTATAGTGTCACCGGTCAGTCCATCCACAAAGGCAGGCTGATGATATGTGAGCGTGTTAGTGCAGCGAGGTGTCTGGGGCTCTGCTCTGGAATGACCCGCTCATCTGTCAGGTCCACGAGCTGAAGCGGTGCCGGGTTATCGGATCACGGGCTGGATGGTTGCGAACTTAAATCTCTGGAATGTTTGGCAAGCAAAAAGCCTGCATCGCCTTTATTTTGCTCTCTAGATCAAAGTTGTTCAGGCAGCGGTTGCTGGAAACAACAGGGAAGCTTTTCATGTTGCTGATTTGTATGAATGAGACAGAGTTTGTCTAATGTCGGGGGGCTCTTTGTTTAACCAGAGGGTCCAGTTGTGGGATGACATGTTTGGTTTTTCCCAGCAGTTAAACAGGTCGTCTCTGAGAGGGATGGACTCCAGGCATTCCCCTTGTCATCAGTGGTCTGAATGGGGTGTCACACTGACTAGTGTAAATGGTCTTTAAATTGTTCCTGTGTTTCAGACTCAAAAGGCGGTTCCTGCTCTCCCTCTGCTCTCTTGCCTTCAAGCCTAATGCCAGTTGACTAATGAATTCAGAGGAAGCTTAGCTTTGTTTTTGACACATGGAAAAGCAGGTACTCCTGTCGAGGCACAGGGCGGAAGACGGCCCTTGAGGACGACCTGGGGTCAGCTTTACAAGTTCCCTGCTAATGGCTAAAGGCTAGAAAACAGGTCTTGGTAGAAGTTCAAAACTAACTCAAACACGGAGCAGCTGGTTCTCTCAGGGGTCCTGCTGGTGGAGTCGAATACCACAAAACTACTTTTCAGTGTTTTCAGTTAGATTTCAGCTGTTCTGTAAAGATGAAAATACCAAAAAAGTCATCTTAAATGGTAACTAGTGCACCCTAAAATCCTGCTGCAGCCCTCCCTCCCAGCATATGTTCAAAATGCAGCAGAGGAGTGTGGGACATTAATGTCCATTTGAGAGCGTTCCTGTGTGGGTGCTTGTGTTGTAGAATGGTTAGCTGCTTCACTACAAGAGGCTCTCCTGGTGTGTGTCTGTGGGTCTTGGTACATATCCATCGCCGCGTTGTTTGTTGCCTTTAACTTCACTGTTGACCCTAAATATCTTGTTAAGCTCTGAATTTAGTGCAGGTATCAGTGGGCCCGTGTGTCATGTTTACTGCCACTGAAGAGGAGTAAATCTCCTTCATGTTCGATGTGGTGTTTCCACTGGTGGTTTTCAGCCTTGCAAATGTTACCAGCAGCTGCTGCGAGGCCGCGGTCAGCCGGTGTTCTGCTTTTTACGCTCTGTGCAGCAGCTTACAAAGGAAACAGACCCCAGAGTCTCGCCCGTTCTGTCAGGATTAGGGAGGGGCAAGACAATTCGGCTGAACTGAATTTTCAAGTCCGAGCAGAAAAATACTCATTTTGAGCAGAAAAAAATCTGTTTTCGCACACTGGAAAAATCACTTTTATTAACATCATATTGCAACAATTTGTCTTTGTGTAGAAAAACTGCTTGTTTCCAGCACAAATGGCACAGTCGTCTGATTACTGTGTGAGCTGCCTGGTGAAAGCTGCTGCTGCACTAATTACCTGAAGCCTCTTGTTGTGCCATTGTCCTCTCATGTTTAAGAATTTGACTTTGCAAATTGAAGAGAGTTGTTTGAATTTCCACAGGAAGGTTACTGCCATTAAAAGTGCAACGTGAGCAGATGAATGGACTGCAGCGCTCAGCAGCACTGTAAATGTATTGATCCCAGTTTCCTAAAGCCGAGCAGGGATGTATTTGATCCACAGGGCTGGAGACTTTATATTCATGGTGTGTGTGTGTGTGTGTGTGTGTGTGTGTGCGCGTGTGTGCGTGTTGCCTCGGGAATGAAGACCATTTTAAGTGCAGCTTATTAGGAGTTAGTCCTGAAACAATCAGTCAATGAATTGATTAGTTGATTCACGTAAACTATTTCAATAACAAATGAAGCTTTTTGACTCATTTATCAAGAAAAATACCAAATGTGAGGATTTGCTGCTTGTCTCTCTTGTGTCATAAGTTGAATTTGTTTGACTTTTGGACTGTTGACCGGACAGAACAAGAAGAGGCCACCTTTGGCTCTGGGAAATTATCACAGTTTCCTAAATTTTATAGACAAATTTGCCTTTTTTTGTGGACAGACTTTGGTGACATCCCCCCTGTGGCAGCCCAGGACGTCATCAACACCTTAAAGCAAGGCTACCTGGAGAAGAAACGAAAAGGTACAGTAGCATCTAAATACCGACCCTGGGTCAAGTAGTGTCACCTCCACTGATGATGGCACACTTCTCTGTCCAGATCACAGCTTCTTCGGCTCAGAGTGGCAGAAGAGATGGTGTGTCCTCAACAATCTCATCTTCTACTACTTCGGCAGTGACAGAGGTTTGTCTGAGATGCCGGCGAACAGAAACGTTACGGCTTCATGAATCAGATCATCCTGCAACATGTGCTCCGCTCCACAGATAAGCAGCAGAAGGGCTCCGTTTATATGAGTGACTACAGCGTGCAGCTGGTGACCAACCTGAGAAAAGACTCCAGAAAAAACGCCTGTTTTGAGCTCTTTGCTCCTGGACGGCGCTCCTTCCAGGTCGGTTTTACCGCAGCGAGCCTGCGCTAAATGAAAGTACACATCAGGGAATTCAAGCAAAGGAATACAGTTTGACAGATATTATTTTGTAAGCTGTGGAGTGTCTTTATGTAAAACTTGCCTTTTTTTGCCAGCAGAAATGTCTAAAATCGAAATTACAGCCCAACAAAACATCAGCTGATTTGTGCTCACTTCCAGGTTTATTTGTCCACCTCGACGTGTCTCAGTGCGGATCTTTATCACAGATCTTTAAAAAATAAATTTAATAGCTCTCAATTGCAGATGTGAAGTAATTAGTCAAAGAGCTGATTAGTGAATCAACACAAAGATAAATCAGCAGCTGTTTTGACAGTTGATTAAAAATTAAAAAAAATTTTAAAAATTAAATTGCCATTATTTGCTGGTTTTTAAAGTGCTCTGTAATTTTTTGGTAGGATAAACGAAGATATTTGAGGATGTCAGCTTGGGCTTTTTCTGACACTTTATAGACCAAATAATTAATTTATTAACTGAGAAATAAATCATCAGTTTAAAGGATGATTGAAATTTTGTTGATTGCAGTTTATTTGTGATCATGTTTAAATAAATAAATATTGGCCAAATATCGTCATCTAACGCTCAAATCTTTGTATTGGCTTCAAAAATCCAGCATCAGTCAGACTTTAATGTAAAACACTTCGAATGAGACATTAGATGCAGAAGAATTTATGTCTTCATTAAATATTTTAGAGGCAGATTGTTTGACATCTGATCATTTTGTCGCCTTTAGAAGAGGGAAAATTCCTATTTGCTCTTTTTCTCTCGAATTAGAAGGCTGAGAGTTGGTGTGTGCCACAAATATAAAAAATCAGGACCTTTATTTCCCGTGTAAAAGCACCTTTAGGTGTGATGATAATTGCAGCGTTTTCGCGGCTCTTTCCCCCCAGTTCGCTGCCAGCAGTCCTCAGGAGGCCGCTGAATGGGTGGACCAGATCAAGATTGTGCTTCGAGGTAAGCGAGCCTTTCTGTGGCCGTTTTTCTGTGTGCACTGCAGAGCGTCTCCTCTGGGATGGAGGGCGTCACAGCCCTCGCAGACAAACTGATATCCGGCTGTATAAATACAATTGACTTAAAAGTGACTTTTTAAAAGCCACATAGGTTAATTGGAAAATACAGTTAAAGCAGTATAAACCCTCTGAATTTTCTACCAAAGTTTGCTCGTGCGTCCGAGGGGCAGAAAGGTCAGAAGTGAAAGGGAGCCCTTTATCATCTCTGACTCAGAGGAAAACCACCCGATCCATCACGGAGACGAACACGCCTGAACCTCCTCATTCGACATGTCACCCGCCATGTCATGTAGCTCTAGTTCTCCTCCGCCCCCACCCCCACCTCTCCCCCTCTAACCCTCCTACCGAATTCCAACTTACAGGAAATTGATTGGTAGATGTTCTGGTTATCCTCCAGTGACATTGATCTCTGCTTGGCCGCTGGTGGACGGCCGAGGACCTGATACCCTGTGTTACAGTGGCCAGTCGCCTGCAATGAGACGACTCCTCCATCTGAGCGAGCAGTCGTGCCTGGTCTACTCTAAAATGGGCTCGGGCCGGCCCACTGATTTGCGGGAAGTAACAGACACTCTGCAGTTTGTCTTACTTCCTTCCAGCCCAGTTTTACTACAAAATGCAGTCTGATCCAGAACATATAGATGATTATTTACACCTCCAGAATTTGCCTGAGAACATGGCCGGCTTCTGATTATTTTTGGCATTTTGCCCTCATTTGATAGCGATGGTAGAGATACAGATAGGAAGAGGTGGCAGATGCAATTACATGGAATGTGTCTTAATTACTTGGCAAGGAAAGGAAGCTTTGTTTATGTAGCACATTTCAAGCACAGATGCAATTCAAAGTGCTTTATGAAGGCCAAGAAAAGCATTAGAATAACATTCAAAAGCAATAAGCAATAGAAGCCAGAGTGAATTAAGATGGAATTGAATTATATTTTCAAACTTAAGTGAAATAAAGTACATAAGATTAAATAAAATAGAAATATAATAGACCAGAAATACAGTTACAGTGCAGTGATAAGTTGTAAGATGCCGAAAATGCAACAGAGGGAATGGAAGTGCAGCAGAGCGACCGATCAAAGACGAGGAGGACCAGAGTTTTTCTTTTCGATTTGAACGTGGCTGCAGGGTTGGGGTGCGTTCGAGATCGTCGGCGTGACTCGAGGTTCTACCAGCTGACTGCTTCCTGAAGATCTCGGGGCCAGGCTGGGTTCATGTTCTCCAGGAAGATCAGAAATGATTTTCAGCCTGAGATGGTCGAGTAGTTTTTAAAATAACAGCAGCTGCATTTTAAAGCACCGGGACCAACAGACGACCCAAAATTCAGACGTTAATGATGAACAGAGAATTTGCTGCTTTTTATCATGAATGAACATGAACTATATTTTAGGTTTGAACTCTTATCAAGACAAAAGAAGCAGTTTGAAGACGTCAGCTTGGACTCTGGGACAGTTTTTACTGTTTCAGACTCAGTAATCAGTTTCTTGATTATAGAAATCCCAAAGGCATTAATAGGTAATGAAAATGATTGTTACTTGCAGGCGGACTTGGAGCCTCCTCTGCCGTCGCTGTGCTGTGCGGCACGTGTCCCAGCCTGTTGTGCAGCCCGCTGACATTTCTCTTACTTTACCCTTTAATGCATGTATGTGTCTTTTGTGCCACGCTGTGCTCCATCTTGACGCTAACGCCGCCCATCACGCTGTCTCCCCGTCCCTCATAGATCTCAGCTCCACCGTCATCCCTGTCGACGACGAAGAGGAGGAGGAAGAGGAGACCTATGATGACATTGAGGGGGTGACCGGCCCTCCCCCGCCTCGGCCCGGCGCTGCCCAGGCCCCTCCGAGCGGCAAATGGGGAGGAGGGCAGGAGACGGGGGAGGTCGACGAGGAGGAAGAGGATATCTATGAGGTGCTGCCAGGTATGAGGATGTGGTTACCTCGCATGCAGAGACACACACGCACACACACAGATAAATAGACAGGAGGCTGCACACACAAACCCTCATGATACTCAGTCAGACAAATAGACAGAGCCGCTCTGCCTCACACACACTGCAGCCCGAAGGGGTTTTTGCAACAAGAAATATTTGCGATGATCTCTCCTGGCTGTGAAATCTGTGCTGCCAGGTGCCTCCCCATCGCCACCACACCAGACTGATCCCTCACGTTAAATCAAACAACACTAATGAGCCTGTCGGAGCTGAGCTGAGCTGAGCTGAGCTGAGCTGAGCTGAGCTGAGCTGGCTGCTGCAGAGACGTTCAGGGCAGGAAGGGAAGACTCCTCACGCCGGCCACGAGTCGCCTTCCTCTGGCCTCCTCTGTCGAGAAACGCTCGTGTTGTTGAAATCAGCGAGAGCCGTGTAGCTCCGAATGCTCTGTCACAGAACGTCCAATTAGCTAATGTTGCCAGGCAACAAATAGCCCACAATTCAATCCACTAAGCAGAGTTTTGGCTAAAATTGCCTAGCAACAGCAATTTAGTCGAAAGGAAGTAAAAACCGCATCTCTCAGGGCTTAAAATAGTTCTGGAGCTCTTAATGTCACATCTTTAATAGAAATTAGAGTTTGATTGAGAACGTTATGAGACCCCAGAACAGTCCCCGCTGAGGGGGAGACAGTCCCATGTGTCAGGGTGGCTACAGGATCCCGAGAAGGACAAAAGGGGTGATCTGATCTTCTCAGGGCCGTCGTCCATCACTCTTTCTATTAAATAAGATACATCAAGATTCTGTTTCACTCACTGAGTACATTACCTTTGCCAAAATCACTGGTGAGAGGGAAATCACTCTTCAGACTGTCACGCCGGCGTTCAAAGCCATCTGGGAAGAGGTACAGACCCTGACCACAGATGGCATATCGAATGACGGCCTCTTTCGTTCACTTTCTCACCCCTTCGCTGATCAATCACTCTGCACCTCGCTTCGCTCGCTTACATCTTCTACACAGCGATTAGATGCTGTTAAATTATTAGATTTTTGTGGTTAGCTTCATCGATCAGGATCGCAAAAGACGAGGAAAGACTCTTCCTTTCTTAACAAATAGAAATATCTTGGATAGTGTTTGCAGTGACTGGCTTTACTTCATTTCTCACAGGAATGTTTAAGATGACTTTGCAACAGTTGTCGCTCAAGTTTTAGGTGATTTTCCTGAAGTTGTGATGATTAAATATCTTGAATGTGTTCAGAATCTGAAAACTCGTCAGATACATCTTGCATGTGTTGTAAGCAAACCAGCGGAGAAATGTCGAGCGTCATTTTCTCCGAGATGACGCTGCCTCAGTTTCGTCAGAGCAAAAACCCTAACGTGGCTCGGATGCGGGCAGATTGCAGAGCGATGGCGGTATCGGCTCTGGTGCTGATGACTGATTTTATTGAGTGGAAAATTAAATCACTTTGATATAGAAACCGTTGGCCCGTAGCGGTGGCCTCTCGACTGAAGGATGCTCCTCTGCACGGCAGCCGAAGCGCTGAGCAAACGTTTGGAGCCTTTGCAAACAGAATTAAAATCTCTCTTTATTTTCTCTTTTGGGTTTGGTAACAGTGGAATCATTAGCAACAATACCTGGATTATAATGATCTCTGTGGCTTTTTATGGGAAATTTGGTTTTATTGAAATGTGCAACAGTGTGTGTGTGTGTGTATTGGAGAAAGAAAAAGCAGGTGAAAAAGATTCTTTTCACATCTAACACAATCATGCATGGGGGTGTACAGCATGTGTGTGCGTACGTGTGCGCGTGTGTGCACATTTGTGAAAGAAAAAGATACACATAAGAAACTTTGCTCATCCAAACACAATCATGCGTGGGGGTGTACAGCATGTGTGTGTGTCTGTGAGCGTGCGTGCGTGCATGCGTGCGTGTGTGTGTGCCTGTGTGTGTGTCGTCCCTCCCGGTCTTCCTGGAAGCACAGGCGCAGGTTGTGCTGGGAGGTGGATAGTGTTGCCGGGTTGTGGCGTTGCTGTCAGCCTGCTGCCGTCAGCGATGGATGTGGGAGACAGAGGGCAGGCGTATCACCGTGTCACCTCTCAGACCACCGGGTGCCACGCCCCACGCTCGATGACACGTCCGCCTCCGCGTGACTCAAACACAGCCTCTTTTTCCTGAACTTTCCTGCCTGCTTCTCACACGTGAACAGATTGATCCTCATCGAGGAGTTCGGTGTGGTTAAAGAAAAATAGACGCCCCGTGTCTCCACAAGACACGTCAGGGATTGGCTGATGATCCGTTTTATGCATTTATTCTGTGTTTTGTTCTGTCATGATGTTGTTTTTTTTTTTTTTACTGCACATTCATCCTTAACATGTGAGACAGACAGAAACCTTCTGATTAATAGTTTGTTCTTGACGCTTATTTCTTATCACTGTTCTGCTGTTGTTTCCTGTTAAATCATGAAATTAAGATGTTTGTGTCCTGATATCTAGTAAGAACAAGTCAAACAGGGATAAATGCTCTGCCACAAACATCATTTTGCTGTGTTTGCTTTGTTTAGAAGAGGATTTTCCAGAGGCCGTGGAGGAGAGGGGCGAGAGGAACGACAAACCAGGTCGGGACCTCATTACAGAACAAATGTCCATCCTAATAGTTCACAGTGGGAAAAGAACATTGTCCCGTTCTTTTATTCAAACGTGTGCTCTCTGCGTTTCCTCTCAGCGTGCTCGTCAGATTATGCTAACTACTACCAGGGGTTATGGGACTGCCAGGCCGACGAGCCCGACGAGCTGGCCTTCCACCGAGGAGACCTCATCTACATCATCAGCAAGGTCAGCATCATCATCATCATCATCGGGAATAATCCGAGAAGGTTATTTAAACTTGTCTGTGAGTTCTGCGCTGTCTGGACACTCCCGCTCGGTGGAAATGGGAGATTACTGCTCCGCCATTCATCTCTAATGGGAACCATCCCTGATTGCACCCGCGACTCGTTGACACAATTACAGGAGCAATTACAGTAGTTTAAAATGAGTAAAATGTGATGCAGACGAGGAAAATGTGTAATTATTTAAGGGTTAAACAACATCAGCTCCAGTAATCACTTTGTCCTCATTTACTTTCTGAACACGCTGATATCCCCAACATCTAAATTCCTCCGTTAGCGAGCGCTCGTATCTCGTTGCAGCAGCGAAGCACCAACAGTGGCATTGTCTTTTTTTCCCAGGCCACTAGGGTGAAGTGCCATTCAGGGCGCTGCGTAATGGTGCTGTTGTTCATTATGGAGCCTCTATCACAGGGGTTAATTGAGTAGGCAGCCATGCGAAGCTCTTCCTTTCTGTTTGACATAAACTGCAGGTGAAGCCATCCTGCATCTCAGCTCTTTTCCCTCAATCTATTTCCTCGTGTTTTATGGCCATCTTGTAGTTACATGCAGAGTATCTACCAGTGAAAAGCCACCCTACTGGAAATCAATGGCTTGTAATTTGGGCACTTTTACTCTGCTGCGTACGGGGACTTGTTCCCAGGCTGCTGCTATTGGTCGGCCTGAAATTGAATCATCATGGTCTGTGTTTAGGCTAAATTATCTGAAGCAGAGAGGGAGGAAGAAATTGCGGTATATTCAGCTTTTTTGTTGGTAATTATGTGGCAGAGATTGAGAAATTATTTCTTGCATCTTTAATCAGCAGTTGGAGCCATTGAATTTTAATTATCTGTGATATTTCGGGTGGTTTAAGCGCGGAAACAATCATTTTCTCATGTTTAGAAGCCAAGGTTCAGATAGATAACCAAACAAAACCGAGCCTTTTGTTTATAAGAGCAGATATGGCACAGGTGAAATATGCCCTTCGCACAAGATGGACTTTTAATTGAGGCTCTCTTGGCACGGTCAGATTAATGAGATGCCAGCCTCCTCTGTCTGTGTGTGCTGGTTGATAGGGGAAAATGTCAAAACAGCCACGTGCATTTTTCATGGAAGGATGACAAAGGCAGCGCACTCGGGGAAACAAAGGGGACGCGGCTCGGAGCTACAGATCCGCCTCAAACAGCCTCGGCCCTGCCCGCCGTATTACTTTTCACTGTACGGATCGGGTTTCTGCTTCACTGAAGAACTTAAAAGCGAACTAAGTCCAGGTTGGAAGCAAGACTTGGCTGTTGTATCTCCCAATCTTAATGACACAGATTACTCTTGTTTTGTCAGGCTGTACGCTAAAGTCATAACATGGTGACAGACTACGAGAGAGTATTCTAACTATCCTCTAATGGATTTAAAGCGGGGCTCTGGTTGTAAATTATTTAGCGGTGATCTCCGGACGCCGGCACGACTCCACCCGTGTCCCATTTTGCGTCCTGAAAGCATCACATTTCCCTCATGAATAGCATTATTTGGATTATAGCTTGTAATCGGCTATTTATTTTAATGAGCCCTTGGGGAGGGCTTCCCCGCGTCTCCTGTGTGTACACGCCGGTCCCCGTCGGCGTTCAGTTTTACGGGGGGATTCCTGAGAACCCTGACCTCGATGAGTGAAATACGGGCCCTTGGCTAGAACTCAAGTCTGTCGCTTAACTGGGGACCCAGACACATGAAATGGCCGTAATAAAACCAGGGCCCATAAATTCTCTTAGAGGGTGGGAGGCCTGGTTGTCTGTGCTGTTATGTCAACACTGACCATAATTACAAGGTAATAAGGACACGCTCTAAGTGCTAAATCAATGGTGCTAACAAACTGTTATTTTTAAAGCTGGGATGTGATTGACTGCTGAAGTGCAGAATGGGATAGCCACAGGCGTGGTGTCATATGGCTGTGAACTGAGGAGAACATGCCGATTGTATAAAAGGCCCTCATCCATCATTATTGATCTCTCACTTACTGTAAAGTGGGGGCATTTTTACTGTATTTGTGTGTTTTTTTTCCCTAGCGTGTCGCTGTGCATGTGTGTGTGTGCGCACATATCCGTGCATCACTGACAAAGTAAATAAATTAGGAACCTCACAACTCATATGAATCCCATTAGTTCAAGAGGATTAATCCTGCCGTGTGGCTCCGCCGCCGGTTTCTGCGATGCCTAACTTGCTTTCCGCTGCGCTCGATGGCGATGCTCAGCGCGCTGATACATGAGGTAGAAACACACCGTGAAATCTGTCTTGTGAGCTTTGCTCTGGCATTTCATTTCTGAGAGCTTGCATTTTTCTAATGCACATTATGGCTTTGCTCTGACATTTTAGTGTGTGATGACAAATACCGGCGAGCTCCCTTCTTTGCAGTATCACACCCGCAGATGTTTTTAACTGGGTTTAAATTGTTGAGATGTTTCATGCACATTTCCGCTGCATGCGAGGAGGCGTTTGTCATAGGATTTACAATGTGTTCATAGGGCATCAGATTAGTTTACCGCAGTGGCTGAAGCTATAGTTTCACTTCTCTCTGATGTGTGTAACGCCTGTGTACTTTGTCGGCCATGTCCCGCTCTAAGCCATAAGGCTGTCCTGCATTCTTGCCCTCTAATGCATCTTATGTATCCAGAATCAAAAGACATGGGCTCTACAGGTCAGCTGTCACATTCCTGTATTCCCACGGGCACTCATGGAGAACGGCGGGATGGAGTGGGAAGAGATTTATGGCACAAACCCATCCAGGGTCCTTAAAACTCTGGCAGGCGCCGCTGCCACCTCTTCCTCTTTCTCTCCATTGCCCGCTCACCTCTCCTCCTCCACCCGCCGTCCAACCAAAACCCAGAGAGAGGGAGACGTTCCAGCCAATCCGGCACGTCTCCCAAAGCAGAGCGTCACATCGCGTTGGGCCTGAGCGTTCAGCAGCAGCTGCTGGTAGAGACAATGAGAACATGGACACCAGTGACACCTTGTGGCCGATTCAGGCCCGGTCTCGACAGGACGGGTTATTAACTGACAACTTATACAAACACCAGAAGCTGATTTACAACCTTATAGATTTCCACGCTGTCGTTTACAGTCTGCAGTACAAACACCAGTTATGAAATTAGAAATTGCAACGAGAAACTCTAAAACTGGTTTTGTGTTAAAATGGCTGCTGGCGTTCTCGTCAGGCTACCTGCGTCTTTCTTTAGGGTCATAACAGGCGTCTCCTCTGACAAGCCGGCTTGGCCCGCTGCCCACAGGTCACACCGACTGAATACAGCCGAAGAAAAGCGAAAGTGGGCAAACAATCAGATGGGAAAAGTCAAGCAAGGGAGACAAAGAGAGTGGATCCCTTTATTCTTTTGTGTGAACCCTGTCCCCCCTCTCCTTTCTCCTTTTCTCTGTCACACACCCATTTAAAGACCCCTAGCTGCTATTGTGGCCACAGACACCAAGACGCTATAGACAGGCAAGACATCCTATTTACCACCCAAAGTAGCAGGGGGTGAGTCTGGGGTTTGGGGTCATGCAGGAGGCAGCGGTCATCCCCCGGTCAACTACAGTAGGTCATTATTCAGCCCAAGCCAATAGCCCAGAACCGCGTCCGAGCAACCCACCCCCAATCCATTCTGCTTAATTATTATAAATGAGGGGCGGCGTAAACAGCCATCATTACAGACACTCAGTGGCATACACAAATCCGCTTTAAATTGCTATTAAGTTAAGGAGCTATCTGTAATCCCAGGCGTGCATTAGAAAGGAGCGAGTAGGTTTTCTTTTTATTAAATCTTATCGTCCCTGAGATATTTTCAAACGTTCTCATGCTCTGTCATGTTTCCAATTTGAAGCCAATTTACTGATTTAATTAAAAGCCCACTTGAAAAAAATGGACACTAAGTAGCCATTTCGATCTCTGGTTGTGTGGAATTATCATCCATATTTCTGCACGGATTTCGGCAAGATTTCCTCCCCGAAATACGCACTTTTCCCCACAGTCTGAGCCGTTATTAGGTTGTTTGTGAGCAGCGAGGAGAGCTCGCTAACCTGATAACGGGTTACAGATCGTGGGCTTCTGTCTGGTGGAGGTGTCCATGTTTCTTTGTTAGAGTGACCAGTGATGGAGGAACTGCAGAGAGCTGCAGCGAATCTGAGGAGTCTATGTAGGAGGAAAGGCGAAGAAACGCAGGAAAAAAACAGAGAGGATGCAAGCAGAGAGGCTGCTTCAGGAGAGATGGAAAGAGAGGAATAGGAGGGAGGGGGGTCGGAGATGAGGAAGGAGGGAGGGAGGGTGATTGTAACACCCAGGCGGTGGGTTCAGCGGCAGGGCAATGAGAGACTTCCTGCGCTCCATCACGCCCAAGGCCTGCCTCAGTCAGCTGGTGGCCGAGGAAAGATGCCTCATGTGTCAGGCTTATTAGCACTCCCCCTAGTTTGTATGCATTTGGGATTGTGTGCGAGTGTGTGTGTTTCATCTGTGTGTGTGTGTGTGTGTGTGTGTGTGTGTGTGTGTGTGTGTTTGAGAACAAGATGAGAAAGGAAAGAGGACCTGCAGTCAGGATCTCCACAGAATTTCACATTTCCCCCCACAAACAACCCTCTTTTCCTGAAACAGGGATATTAACGGCGTGTTTTGTTTGGGTGCGTGATGGCGGCGCGACACCTGCCTCACCCGTTGTCTTTCACCGCATCCAGCCACCCCCGACTCACCTTCTCCCCGCTTCAGGCTCGGGTAGCTGTCAATCCGTCCTGCGGTCGGGAGCGTGAGCGATGGGCCTATCAGAATGCCACCATTAGCCAGCCCCCTGAGTGGTAAATAAACGATCGCGCCGGTACACTGCAGGTGTTGTCATGGCAACCCGCTCCCAGTGCCAGCCCCTCCCACGCCCGTTCCCCGCTCCCCGTCGGCGGAGGAGTCACCGGGAGGTCAGCGAGTCGACGCGCCGCAGCCGCCACGACACGGCGCTGTTCGGCCCCCCCTTCCTCCCTCGCACAGCCGACCTGAATCTCATCCAGGTTGCAGCAAACGCAGCCTCTCGCACGACACGGCGAATCCGATACATCGTGCTAATGAGGTAAAAAACAGACATTTCCCCAAACTCAACCACTCACACACGCCTGATTTTTCCCTCCCCAGAGCATCTTCCATTTCAGATGAATACTAAACAACTTGTCCGGCCGTTCCCGGCGCCACAACGAGCCCAAATGTGCCTGCGCTTCGCCCCAGACGCGGCGTTTAAGACGCAGAATCACAGGAAAACAAATCAAGCACAGAGACAAAAGAGAGGAAAACAAACAGAAGGAAGAGGACATTGAGGAGTTAGCTTAGTTTTTGTCATTTGGATAATTTACTCTCCGCGCTCTTGGAATGTCCCTATTACAGCAGGTGTACTCTGGATGAACCCGTTTCAAGTATGAGGAAGATGGACTCTGCACGCCTGACAGACTCCCACCGCCATTGGCACCCACTCTGTGATGTAGCAGTTGTATTAAAATGGCGGCGCTGATAATCCAAAAGACCTTTCTCAGGGAGAATTTGAGACCGACTGCACAGATGGGCCGCGGAGATAAATAAAACTCTCTGTCACTATGGTTGGTGGAATAGTGCTGCGACGCCCCCAAGGGAGAGAAAAACTGTTTCTCTCCCTCTCCGCGCTGCCTCCCCCCCCTCCGTCCGTCTGTCTCCCCTCTCCTCCTCCTCGGTTCACGTTATCACGAACGGGAACCAGAGCCAGCTTTCTGCAAGCGGGCTTTTCCCTCTGCAGCATGAAAAGACCATTCTGGACTCACCCCCCCCCCCATGTTATGAGCCCAGACACTCACCGAATTGTCAACCTGAGCCAAACATGCTGGAACATCCCAGTCTGAGCCGTCAGTGGGTTCACGGGGGAAAGCAGGAGGCCTGGGTGGACAGCCTGCGTACCTGTCTGTGCAGTGAGGACGCTCGGGTCTGGTGTTTTATCATGCAAGCGATCCGTTCGTCCCCGCTGTCCAAACGCCGCTCATTAGCCGCAGGCCTCATTCCTCTGGCTCGCAGAGGTGTCGGGCCCGGCCGACGGCCTGAACCTTTGACAAAACGCATCCATCACGTCAGAGAATGCGTGTGTTTTTGCACCGAGAGCCTGTGAGAGCAAGCCGTCTGATTCTGAGCTGAGAGGCGAGTCATCAGAGGAACAAACACTGAACTTTAATGAATCTGCGTCTCAGCGTGTAGCTGAGCGTCTCACCGTCTCCTCAGAGCGGCCATCTTTAACCTGCCGGAGAACAGAGGAGAGATGAGCTGCGGGAAAATGACGGCCGGCCGGGGACGCCTCCGCCGGCCTTTAACGCCCCTCTGCTCTCTGGCCTGTTATTGATCCGCTGCAGATCGAGTTAGACCCCGGCTGCTGCGATCAGCTGATCACATGGTCGTTAATGTGACTCCAGCTCCTGAACCGCTTAAAGCACTCCAACAAATATAAGAACGATGAAAGATTTCAGTTTCAGTCTCATCTGATTTGAGTCCTAAGATCCAGAAAAACTTGTTTTTGGGCCCTAATGGTAGAAGATTATCATTTCCTGTGAATTTATTGATTATTTAACCGATGAATTGTGTGTTATCAGGAGTGTAAACATTTTATCTCTCATGGATTTGACTGTGGTTCTTTCAGTGATGATTAAATGCAGCACAGATAGTAAACAGCAGCTGATTCGGCCCACCTTGAAGCCTCCGTTTAACATTTATTTTTCAGGCTGAAGCGGCAGCAGTTCAGTGCGTCTAAATGATATTTTCAACAGCTTCTTGTAGGATGCACATTTTCCTCCTGTTGAGCTCGAATTATTTTTTTAATTCAGTCAAAAAAAAAAAACAGCTTTTATTGTGTTTGTGAGCTGCATAAACAGAAGGCAGGAGGAAATGTTTTTTTTATGACGTGAAATGCCTTAATTTAATTTTTATTTATGAATTTAATCAGTGAAAACTTTTCAAATTGAAGCGTAATACTTTGATGGTTTTTATGCTCCTATTATTTAGTCTATAAAATGCTGAATATTGTTGCAAATGCTCACCAGAAGATCCAAAGAATTTCCTGGAGCTGCTTATGTTCCAGCTGTCAGAAAGCCCCTGAAGGTGTCTCTCTGCTGTCGTATGAAGGCTTTATGAACTTCACTGAGGTCTTATTTTTTAAGTTTAATCTGTGACCCACATTCAACATCATGCTTCCTGTGTGTGCTCCTGTTTGCGTCTAATCACAGAGCAGACGTGACGGCTGGAGAGCAGCAGGCTGCTGTCGGGGCTTCTGAGCCGTTAACAAAAGCTGTTTCGTTTCATTTCTCCATCGTCTTGTTTACCGTTTTCTCTCATTTGTGAGTGAAAACCCTGGAGCTTCCTGCAGCCCCGTGTCTGTTAGAATATTGTGCTGTTTGGCAGGCAGGTGCAGCCCCTCCTGGATTTCCTTTGCTTAAGCAGAGTTTATACAGTCCAACCTTTTTAACCTCCTCATTTTAGCCGCCGCCGTGAGGCATCAGGGCCTCCTGTTAACTGCTCTTCAAATCATCCGAATGGGTGTCCAAATGTTAATAATACGAGACAAACGGGACGCTCAGATCGAATGAAAATGTGAACTGGTGCTTAATCCTGCTCCGTTTACTCGTCCTCAGACCTCTCGGAGACTCACGCTTGTTTATTTGTTCATTTTGGGGCCAGGAGTACAACATTCACGGCTGGTGGGTCGGCGAGCTGAACGGCACCGTGGGCATCGTCCCCAAGGACTTCCTGCACCCTGCCTACATCCTCTGAGCTCCAACAGGTACCGAGGCACTCTCTTATCATCAGCATTATGGACCATTACAGTGGCCTAATACACAGAAACGGTCCCCCTGGTACTCATCCAGATTGCCATTGAGGTATTTTCAGTCGTTGACCTGCCGTTTATGGCATCTGCTGGCTGGAAGAAGTACTGCATAAAGCAGTCTGAGCAGCGCAACGGGCAATGGGTGAGAATAAATATGTGCAACAAAAGCATGATTACAGCGTCGGTTGTCCTATTTAAGAAAATGATTCCCTAATACTGTTAGATAGGCACAGCTTAAAATGAACTCTGAATTATTAATGCGTGTTTCTCTGATAGCGTGTTCTTTTTCTTCCACAGCGCCGCTGCTGACACGTCCGGCCATGAATTCCACAGACGGGCCTGTCAGATAATCCTTTGCTGATTATTCTGTAAATTATATCATGTAAATCTGCTGCAGCAGTACTTCCCCCTGTACACTATAAACCACGGCCGAGGCCCTCCCCACAATATTGATATGCACATCAGAGCCGAATCAATTAGCCGATTAATCAGTCAATTGGAAGAAAATTTCCGTTAAATAAAAAATTGAAGAAAAGCTTCTAAAATCTGAGGATTTGCTTCCTTTGTTTAATATCATTATGAATTTAATGTTTTCTTCCTCGTTGTATAAAAAAGTAATTAGCAGCCTTCACTGAATTCTGATCAGCAATTCTCACTTTTTTTAATTTTTCGTAGACTAAACAATTGATGAATGTAAAGAATAAGTGATCAATAATGTAAACTGTTAGTTGCAGCACTGGTGCAAATTAATTCATCATTGTACAAACATTTATCAGTTCACTGGTTAAAATGAGAAAAATGCAGATTTATTTTCTCTTTTCATGTCTGACTTTCATTAAAAAGCTGATAATATCTACAGTGTGCCGCATATTTTATACTTCAGAGTATGTGGAGTACAGCAGAGAAATCCTACATTAGTACCAGCCTGTACTGCTTGTTGAAACTCAGTGTTGTTAAAACCGTAGTTTCGTTTTCAGCCACTAGGCGGCAGGATTGCTCCAATCTGTAAAGCCATGTTAAAGACGTGCGTGCAGCGTCAGTGTGACAGCACAGAAATGAACAGTCAACACAGTGAAGAAGAAAAACTCTTTATTTGAAATAAAATTAGATTTATTTGTGTTCACATGGACACTCAGGTTGTTATCGTCGCCTTTGTAGATCCATGGATCATCCAAAGGAAAGGAGGCCTCTGCCTCTGAACATTATTTAACAAATAATAATAAAACAAACTTTTTAAAAGCAAAAAAATCACTTACAGTTAAAATCCACCTGCCTGATCCAGGTCTGAGGGGCGAGGCTCATTTCTGTGCAGCGGCACCATAAACTCTGGGTCCCTTTTATAAAACACAAGCAGCTGAAAACAGCGACACGCTCAAACTGCAGCCGGCCACACAAGGTTCAGACTAAACAGAATTAAGGCTCAAAAAACAACCTGCGCTCACCTGAAGCAACCTGTTAGACACTGACACGAAATAAATAACCTGGAAAAGAACAACAGATGCGACACCCGGACTGACGACGGTAAAGCTTAGTGTTTGGAAAACATGGTGTCGCCGTCGTTTCCTCTGCAGGGAGTTTTAATCACTAACAACAAAAAAAAAAAGTACAGGAATTACAAGAATGCACAAAATGATGAAGATCACGAGCTTGAAAAGGTGTCAGTGTCTGCTGCTCCGACGTGAACGAATCACTGCTTCTGTCGTGGCCACACTTCAAAATATTCTTCTAATATACGTTAAATCATTTGAGTTGTTGTTGGGCGAACGCGTCGTTTCTGTCCCCTCACACTGCTCAGAGCGTGCGTGTTAGCATGTTAGCTTAGCCTCAATCCAAACATTACTGAAGTGTTGATACACTGTTTGATCTGCAGACGCAGCAGGACGTCCTCAGTCAGCGTCTTTTATCGGTATTTAACTGATCAGGATTCAGCGGGACGCACATGTTGACTCACTCAGAGACTTTTATGGGTTTCACATTCTCCAGTGACCTTAAGGGCCTTTTTTTTTCTTCAAATCTGTCTTAAAACGATACTCACATGCCTGCATGTGCACTGAAACAGGTTTTGGTCCCTGTGGTGGTCCCTCCTGTCCAAACCGGCCCTGCAGAGATCCTTTCCTGGAGTGATTTCAGTGCACGTGGTGGAGGATAAAATCCACTCTCCTGAAAGTTTAACTAGAGTTGACGTGAGGATTCAGTAGTATGAGATTGGGAAATTAAGTGGAAATCTACCAAAATTAGTCTTTGTCACACCAGGAAGGAAACTCTTCAGTCAGTGTGGACAATCACAGCAGCACACACGAACATGTGAGTGTAAACAGACTTTAAAAACAGACTTTATCCTTTCATTCAAGCGTATATTTCTGTCAGAATTTGTGTCTCAAATGTTTCCTCCCTGAAATCTCCTGCCGAAACTTCAGAGCAATCACAAATCTTCATTCAATCCGTCCACACAACCATAAAACCTTTAGCTCTCAACACACTGATAACTCAACCCTAAGACGCAGGCTTCCTTTTGTGAGCTTGAGCGCCCTCTGCTGTCCCCTGACAGCCAATCACCATCCACGGCGGAGGAGGTGAGAGACAGTGCCAGTGTTTCATGTACCTGAGTGTAAATGAACGTGTGATTTTACAACATATGTGACAGCACGAGGCTTAAACTGCTGTGTGTGCACTGTGTCCTGTGGGACTCCTGTGTCTCTGTCCTGGGACAGAACGGGTGATCCACATCGAGATATGATGAGCAGACATTGTACCTTGTCTGCGTGTTTGACTGCAGCTCCCATGATCCATTGCTCTGGCTCAGTGAGGGTGCAGCCCCACCTCCTCATGTGGTTTCATGGAGTTTAGGAGCCATTCAGCTGTTTGACTAATGCGCCTCCACCTCGTGAGTTTCCTCTGAGGCGTCCACAGACAGCGAGGACAGGGTGTCCCGCTCGGTGCATTTCCTATCAGCTAACCCGGGCGAGCAGCTGGTCTCTAAGATGCTGAAGTCGCTGTTTTCAGTCAAATCTCCAGCAGTTACAGAAGAGATAAGGTCCAGAGATTTACTCAACTTCTCGTCCTCCTGAGTGGAGACGTCCTCGTCCTCCACGGAGCATCCATTCATGTGCAGGTCCAGAATGTTTCTACTGGAGGCCTCTACGTCCGACCACAGAGTGACGTCCTGGGGAGACGTCTTCATGTAGCCGTTGTTGGCGTGGATCGAGTCCTCGTTCTCGTCACAAACGCTCTCTTCGTCGCTGACCTTGACGATGCTCCCGTTGGACGATGGCAGCGAGTGGCTGTCCTCGTCGCTCTCGTCCCTGGTCCCAAACAAGGCCACTTCCTGTTCCGCTCGCTCATCGCCACCGCTCTCCACCTGTGAGACACTGTGCACGTTCTGAGTCTCTCCCTGGATTTCGACGTGCGTCTCCTCTTTGCTCGATTCAACTCTTTCTTCGCTGTCTGGCTCTTTTTGCCTGTCTGAGTTCTTCGCCTCGTCCGGACAGCTGACGTCTGAAACGTGACCCTCAGCATCACCGACGTGCTCAAGACCATTAACCTCAGAGGTGACCTGATTTTCTGACACCTGCTGCTCAGAGCAGACGTCTCCCAGAACGTCCTCGCTGTCCTTTTCTGTCTCAGAGCTGTTTTCTGTATCAGCCTCCTCAGAACTTTCCTGTCCATCGTCCTTCTCTGCGTCTGGATGAGGAACAGCCTTTTCTTCTGCATCGAGCGTCACCTCCTCCACCCCACAGTTGACCTCAAAGCCGGCCCCCATGGGCGAGTGCACCTCCACTGGTGTCTGTATCTGACAGCTCCTCTGCTGTGGCTGCGCTGCCATCCTGGGACTCTCAGGGTCATCCTGGCCGTCGCCCAGAAAAAAGCTCGCCTCTGTCGGGCCGGGGTCTTCAACAACGGCCTCGAGGTGGTTGTTCCTCTGGAGGACTCTTACTGAGGATTTCTCCTCGTGCTGTGACTCAGCCGTGACCTCATCGCAGAGCTGCGGAACACCTTCTAGAGGGTCAGAGTCCGGACAGGGCACAAGCTCGGGGCTGACGGTCTCCTTGGTCTGGATGGAAGGTTGATGAGGAGCTGGGCTGCAGAGCGGAAAGAGAAAATAATTACAGCTTTGTCAGAACAGGAACCTTAACAGTAAGAAAATCTACCCACTGTACCAGCACCTCTACATCCTAATAATTAACATGTCATATCTAGTTTGTTTAAACTGTACAAACAGGAAGTTGCTTTGGTCGGGCAGGTGGTCCTGAATATGTCATTCAGACCAGCATTAAGCAGTATTTTGTATATTAACACTGTGTCTAACTGGTCGTCGTGCTGAACCCTGTGGCAGAGACTGCAGGAGTAACCTTAGAAGCTTATTTCCACATCATTGGGTCTTAATCAACAGTTCAGATCCCTCATACCTCTCCATGGACTCATATGAAATGGTCAAGCTCGGCTCCTTGATGGAGTCGTCCTCCTGAGCCTGAGCGAAGCCCTGATTGGACGAGGCGTAGGTGAGGATGGCGTCCGTTACGGAGTAGGGGGTGTGGCCCTGCACGCAGTCCTGGATGTGACCGACTGGCAGCTGGGTCTGCAGGAAGAGGTGGAGCTGGCTGTCGGACAGGCACACGGTCATGTGCACCACTCTGCCAGGACGGAGGTACAAACAATATCTGTTATCAAAGTAGTTTGCAAAGAAAATTCTATTTTTGCTGCAGATTAAAAGAAGAATCAGAGCTGACTTGTCCAAGAAGGCCTGCAGTCCTCTCCTTCTCCCCTCCAGGAAGTCCTCATTGCTGAAGGAGAAGAAGGACTTTCCTGGAAGGTCTGGAACGGGCCTGGAAGGATGAACAACAGGCATTCACTCTCCATGTTTGCACATTATTAGCATGACACACTGTCACCAGCCGACACAGCGCAACACCATCACTCGTTTGAAGTCGTGTTTGAGCCACCTGATGAATTTCAGCTCTGCTTCGGTTTCCACCGGCCCCTGAGGTAAATGTGTGGCTCTTCAGCTGCTAAATGCTCTACTGCGTTCACCAGCTAGCTGCTAACGGTGTCTGTCTGCTCCACACTTCACTTACACCAGGCCAGCGTTCTTCTGAAGCTTCTTCTTGAGCCAGGCAAACTCGCTGTAGCGCCGCCGCACGCAGGACGTCTTGGCTGTGAAGGCTTTGCTGTTTGTCTGGGAATGAAAAAAAAATGTATGTGTTAACAGTCAATAACGGCAGATTATACAGAAAGTATGAGGAAATGGAAAACATTTTCTATTTTTATCGTCCACAGATCCCAAATCCAATAATAATGATCCCCCTAACAAGAATCGTCTGTGCATCCAAAGCTTGAAACACACACAAAAACACTCACCAGATCACTAAATGTGTATGAAAATAGTCCCGAACAAACACACTATTTCCTCCTGTTTGACTAAACTAAAGTCAAAACGCTTCATTTCCTCATAATTGATCCTGTGTGTGTTTGGGGCTGATGTTTGAGCTGGAACGACTCGCTCTGCTGCCGAGCTTATGGCAGAACTGATGCACTGTCACATGTCAGACTTGTCACGGTGACGCAGTTCACTGGTGTTTGCATTACAAGCTGCCTTCTGACAGACCATAATCAATTACAAGCACTGCTGGTTGAGCTAATGTCATTAGAGGATATACGTCCTCAGAAGCAGCGTTTTTCCACCATAGAAAAACACTTTCAGCTCAGTGAACACCGTTCAGACGTATTGTTAGAGCTGCGACGATCAGTCGATTATTCAACAGGAAGTAAATAAACCAACATTTTGAGAACTTTTGGCTCCTCCGCTTTCAGCAAATGACAGCCTGAGCGCAAACAGCGTCGTATTACAGCTAAACTTAAGTGTGTTTCTGAAACCAGTTTGGGGTTAGAAATGATTCAACGCTGCCTGGTTTAACTATTTGATCTGAGTTTGGTGTCGTGAGCTGCTCCTCTCTTTATGTGAAGGTCCATGAAGGCGGCAGAGGAAGCAGCTCCGGGTGCAGAAACATAGAGGGAAGCTTAACAATGGCCATTACTGCTCACACTGTAATGATATGAAGCTGGTTGAAAGCACGTGTATGTGTCTTTTTAAGGCTTTATAATACCCTCAAGTGTTCTGAGTGTTTTTTAATTGATGGGAAGGTTTACAGTTTCTGTCAGCAAGACGTCTTTCTGTCGAAGGTGTTTGTGGAGCCGAGGAGGCTGAAACTTGTTCTACTTCTCACAGTGTTTACATTCGGTGGCTCACATCTACCAATGAGAAACAACAGCACATTGACGGCAAACAAAATGATGTCAGATCATGTGAGGTCACATGGTCGGAGTCATTTTCATGAGTCAACACCCACAGCGCATCCGTCCAGGCGTGAAGCCTTGCTGCTGACTCAGCATTCCTCGACACGGGACGCTGCCCAGACAACGGCATCAACTCCTGTCCAAACAAAAAGTAAGGAATCTGTCCAATGAGGTGGAGCTCAAACTGAAAAAGGTTTTCTGAGGGTCTGGATGTGATATCAGAAGCTCCAGGCTGTTAATCACATCAACTTCAAAGGGTTTTGGGAGCATGAGACAGAAAACTGGTGGTTCTTATCTGCTGAGAAACTCTTTCAACTTATCATCAAGGTGAAGCATCTTTATTTGTGTGGCACTTCAACCACAAAGGCTGCTAAAGGATTTTTCATCTGTTCGACACAGTCCACGTTTCCCCATTTAAACACACTAGAAGACAACTATTATGTTGGTTGTCGATTAATCAACTATGAAAGAAGTTGCTATAAAGAAACCGAGTGAGCAGATGCGTTGTGATTGAAGCATGAATACTCACATGGAGGAATATTTTATAATCCACATAGGAATTCCAGGAGCCTTCGTTCTGAATGCGGGGATCTTGGACCCGCACTGCAACAAACTCCTGAGAGACAGAAACAGACGCACGGTTTCATAAGCTTCAATACAGAAAATTAAAATGTGGTGTTTGTGTGTGTTTGTCTGTGTCCTGTGTTAAGCAACAGATTGAGATGTGGACAGATCACGGTGTAGACACGCATCTCCTCTGAGAGAGAAGTTCCTCAAATGTTTCTGAACCCATCAATGAGGTTCTGTTCTTTGACTTTTGTTAAGAGGAAGTTTAAAACAAAGATGTGGAGGATTATTTTTAGCTTTCGCCATCAAGAGAGCTCATGCTACATACGAACAGAGCGACTTAATGTGGACAAAGAGCAGGAGGTTACTTACATCCTCTTGATTGCTGATCATCCTGCCGAGTGCTGCACTGCAAAGACGGGAGAAATCAATGAGGAGACGGTTCAATGAACAGGATCAAAAGCTCAAACTGTTTCCTTCTGGAATGTCGTCATGAGCTGATGACTCATCGTCCAAAAGAGAAAACCCAGTCAGCAAAAATCAACTGAGTCATTCTCACAGGCTTTTCTCTTCAACGTTCACCTGGAAAAAGACTCTTCAGCGCTTTAACCAGCAGTCACCTGTCCTAGACTCACAGTAGCTCGTTGCTCTTTACTGATTGGTAAAATTCTACATTAGCAGCCAGTAACCCAGCAGTTAGACCGAGCCGACGTCCCTCACCCATCATACGCCTGATGAAACACAGACCAGTAATCAGGAGTGGCATGACACTTCCCAGTAAGAACTCACACGTGCCAGTAAGGGCTACGACTACCAAGTATTTCAGTTACTGGTTATTTTTGTCTAAGATGATGTTCACAAATTCCTTTTTTGCATGACTACAGGCCCCCAAACATGTATTTATATTGATATAAAAAAAAAAAGAAAAGCAGCAAATCCTCACATCACAGAGCCTAGATGAAGAGGATATTTGGTATTTAACCTTTAGAAATGTCAAAATAATCCTTCCACTACGAGCCATGGTTGTTAGTACTTGTACCAGTTATTTCTCCATAAAACAAAGTATTCTCACCTTGGTGGGTGTTTTCTAATTTAGTGGATGAATCCTGAATCTTTCTGAAGTCCTGAAATAACGTTAACCGTCAGAGACGTCACTCAGTTAACGGTCTGTGGACGATATAAGTCTCCTGATACTGCGGGCTGACACTCAAAGTTTAACTAAATAAAGTGACAAGACAGAGCAAACTGAGCCACATGACGACCTCCAACCGACTCACGCGCATTTTCAGGTCGTGTAAGTACTAAAGACTTTCAGTTTGTTATCTGTCCTGAATGATCACACTTGAAACAATTTGGCTACAGGGAACATTAGCTAAAGGCTAATCCCAGTCGGCAGCTAACGTACTTACTTTCATGAGCTAAATGTCGGTGACTGCGGTTGTCTCCAGCCGGCTGCTGTCGATGTTCTCCTGTTTGTCGACGTTTCTGCTGTAATTAAGCATAAAATCCTGGAAAACAGAGGCTTGTTTATCCGAACACCTCCTATCTCCATTTCGCAAGTCACAAGCATCGTCTCTACGTCACGCACAGACGAGCGTGCTTCCGGGAGTGCGCGCGCAGGCGGAAGTGAAGGGGCGTGGCACCTTGTTCAAATCACAATGGAAAAAGTGTTTGATTTATTTACTTTTTTTAATTCGCGTAACACGTTTTATTCACTATGGCAGTTAATATACATTCTAATGAATAAAAGCTAAAACAGAGTTTAAATAATGATTAAAATTACTTTGACAAGAAATGCTTCAGTCCAGCTCCAACTGTGAATCAGTGGAAGGTGTTTGCTCAGGTGATGAAGGCTGAAATATGGCTAAATCCCTCTGGATATTTGCAGTAAGTGTGATTTTAAAAAGGCTAAGGTGATGGATAAAACACCCTTAAACAAACGATATAATCCATTAGAAAACCCTTTGTGCATTTTAATCCATTTATTCATCCATTAATAAACCCCAAATCAACAAAGGGGCGAATCCCTGAATTTACACCTTAACTGAAAAATTAAGGATTGTTTAAAGTTCAAATATAAGTGTGATACTATTTTGTAAATTCTCCTTAATAAAGAACTCCTTTAGCCATGCAGGTATACCCCATAATATATATTACTATCCATTTATTCAGTCCATGTCTGGGGTAAATCTTTAAAGAAGAAGAAGAAGAAGAAGAAGAAGAAGAAGAAGAAGAAGAAGAAGAAGAAGAAGAAGAAGAATCAGGGGGAGACATTCCCCTTTATTATCACACAACATGCACTGGACACTGCACACGAAGGTGAAATTCGTCCTCCGCATTTCTCCCATCCTGGTCGTCCTTCCTCCACGGCAGACCAGGAGCGGTGGGCTGCCATCCAAGCGGCGCCCGGGGACCCAATTGCGTTATGTCACCAATGGTCAGGTGGTGATCTGACCATTGGTATATGACCATTGGTCAGATCACCAATGATCACCAATGGTGATCAACACACTCACACAAACATTTAAACATGCAAATCCTGAATAAAATACAAATAATGATAATAAAATAATATTATTTGAACCAGAAAATACCTGACACAAACCAAAATCCAAACCTTGACAACATCTAAAATTGCAAATAAGTTGATTAGTCAAATATTTCAGATACTGTGAAATCTAAAGGAGAGGACAGGTTTTAAGGGTTTCCCCATTCAAATTAAAGGCGTCTTTGGCTCTAACAACTTTAAGGTATTAAGTGTCTTTTCATTGATTAATTAACGGAGTTTTGAGAAATTATTAAGTCATTGTGTATGACAACTTAATTTCCCAGTGGTGTTAACAAAGTAGGCCCACTCTGTCTGCCGTGTGGATCGTGAACTGAGGGCCGTTCCGTCGATCCACTCCGCCGTTTGCTCAAACTCTGCAGTCACAGATCTATAAATGACGAGCAGGCAGCGCGCGGCCTGCTGCTCCGCTGATGACGACATCCACATGTTTTATAGATCTGTGAAGCTGCACGGTCCTCGCGCTCCAACGGACCAGTGGACTTTTTTTTTTCTCTCATACCAGACGAAGGGGCGGAAACGGTACATTTCACAGTATTCAAGCTAGCGGCTCTGTATTTTGTCAACAAATCAAGACAAACAGCGACGTTATTACCACATAATTGTCAGGCAAAGGCTGTCGTGTTGTTTTATTTTGGTTCGGGTGGAACTTTTAAAAAAATTACATTGTAAGTCATCGGTAAGTTTGATTTTTGTCCTCTCTCCTCCCTCCTAACGTGTTGTTTCGGTAACGTTTGATTGTGCACGAGTCCAGCGTTAGCTAGCTGTTAATGTGCATATTTTCAATGGGGATGAAAACTAGCGCTGCGTCTGACGCTCGTGTCCGGTCGGGAGACGCGTTTCACATCATGTGTGACTGCGAACAATCATTCTAATCGACAGACATCCCAGAATATGCTCCATTAGTTGCCAGCGCGAAAGCAATATGGAGGAGACGCCAGCTAACTGCAAACTGAGGGTCCCTTCGGGGCTTTGTCGTGCGGTGATTTTCTGCTTTTTTCGTGCTAACGCTAGCAGCCAAAATCCCCTTAAAGTAAAGCACACACGCTGCATTTCACACAACGGCGACGCTGATTAAAAGCGGTCTGTCTCATTTTATACAGCAGCTCTGCTTTTGCACAGTAACGTTGCGTTCTGCTAAGCGCCGCCAGGTGTTGCACAGCTCGCGTGCACTGTTGATGCTGGAAGGTAACCTGCAGACACGTCCCGGTCTGCCACCGCTCTATTATTCATTAGGAGGGTGATAAATGTGGAGGCAGCCCTGCAATGAGCTTACTGAAGGTGATCAGTGATGCCTTTGATCGGGGCCATATTTGTCCAACTGAAATACACCTCTGACACCTCCCCAACACATCCAGTGAGTTTACACATGTCTTCAACTAATGATACATGGGTAACTTTAGACAGCACAGATTAGGCAGTCTTATTAAAATCGAAATCCATAAAGAGGACAAAAATCAACATACTCACACAAACATATGCTGCTGGTCTGCATCGCCTCACACTGTTACCCATGTATCCCATCATTAAACCCCATTCTCCAATGCTGTTCTCTCCTCTCTACCGCATTGATTCCGGCTTGCTTCCATCATGCTACAATCTTGACGTTGACCAGGAACCTGCTGGTCCCCAGGTCTACCTGATGAGTATGAGCCTGACTACAGAACCCCCTAACGATGGTCCCACTGTTACAGAAGGTTTAATATATCATTATTTCCTAACATAAATTTCTCTGTATCACTTGTCCTTGTGCGGTAAGGTGTGTGTCAAAGAGGAATGAATTCTGTATGTGAACAAAGTGGCACTGTGAATGTTTGCAACCCGCTTGAAACTGCACCCAGAAGAATGATTTAAAATGCATTTGTGAGAAAAGACAAAGTAACACGTGTCCCGAACGAATGTGAGCATCTTAAACTCTGCAGGCAATGAAGACTTTTCAGTTTCAAGTCTCAGCAGCCTTTCAAGGGTGGGTGTCTCCAGGATCAGTTAGTGTCCGCTCACTCCTCCCGTCTCTAACCCATCAGAGAGCAAGATGACTTCATCTGAGAAGAAGGACAAGAAGCCAGATGATGTGCCGGCGGAGGAGGAGGAGGAGGAGGAAGAGTATGTGGTGGAAAAGGTCCTGAATCGGCGGGTGGTGAAAGGGAGAGTAGAGTATCTTCTCAAGTGGAAAGGCTTCTCTGAGTGAGTGTTTGGGGGTCTTATCATGACTCTGTTCACACATCCGAGATCAGGAAGTAACAAGACACCAGCCGTTTTAACAGGTGGCTAAATTCTTAACGAAACACATAAATGTTGTGTTTTTATGTACTTGTGTTGCAGGGAGGATAACACGTGGGAGCCAGAGGACAACCTGGACTGTCCAGATCTGATCGCAGAGTTTCTGCAGTCCCAGAAATCGGCGCACGACGGAAAAAGGAAGGCGGCCGGCGGAGAGGCAGAAGGAGATGAAAGTAAAACGAAGAAGAAAAAAGACGACGTAAGTCCCACTTCTTCGTCTTTGGTCGAGTCCATTAAGGGCTGAAGTGGTTCCTCCTGTGCAGAAGGCAGCATCAGCGTTCTGTGCTGCCCTCACACCGAAATACACTCATATCAGGAATAATAATCCACTGGATGAAAACACCTGATTATGACAGCAGGAATGGTGTCACAGTCAGGGATGAGTTGTATGATTTCTGTTGCATCGGATATCAAACATTTCAGGAACATGTTACAAGATTTTATCTTTGTTTTGATTTGGCAACGTTTGTGAGGAATATTTCACAATGTTAGGCTGGCACACCAGGCCGAGCTCAAAGAACCAGAAGAGACAGACAGACTTATTCTTCACGTCACATCTTCTGTTCAGAGTCTGCTCGTGTGGACTCCTGCAGGTCTGCTTGGGGTGCAGACTTCACCACACTTACAGTGCCTTGCTTAAGTATTCACCTCCTTTTTGGGCTTTTCCACATTTTGTCATGTTACAATTTCAATTGAAATGGATTTTCTGATACATATAATTAACTGAAAACACCTGTTACACCTGTGTGACCAAACGAACAGCATTGTGAAGACCGAGGAGCTCACCGAACAGGTCAGGGATTAAGATCTGCTGAAGTACAAAGCACACTTAGGTGATAATTAAATTTGTCAAGGAGCACCTGTGAATCTGTCATCAGAAAATGGAAGGAATGTTGCACCGCAGCAGATCTACTACGAGAAGGGCGCACTGACGGAGAACAGAGGCGACCACGAGGCCGATGGTGACTGTGGACGAGCCGGATAGACCCACAGCGGAGGTGGATCGGTGTGCACTGCACTGCCACACGTCATGTGGATGAAGGTACTCTGTGGCTCTGGTGCTACACACCGTGAGCACACCATCATCAGCAGGTCCTGGGAAACCTCCAGATTGAGGGTCAGATGGAAGGAGCCAAATACAGAGCAAAGAAAACCTGTTTCAGTCTGAGAGAGACTTGAGACAGGGACAGAGGTTCACCGTCCAGGAGGACAGTGAGCTGACGCGTAAAGCCAGAGCTGCACTGGACTGGATTAATGCAAAAGTCTCAATCGGACTGAGAATCTGTGTGAGACTCTGCAGACGGTCTCCTTCCAGTTTGACCTAGGACAAACATTTCAGTCTGTAGATGTGCAAAGCTGGTGGAGACACGCCCAAAAGACCTGCTGCTGTCAGCGCAGTGGTTCTACCATCTACTAGCTCAGGTGCGTCCAACAGGTGTCTGCTTTTTGTCTTAATTATTGTGTTGCAGCAGAAAATATTTTGCACCTTCAGAGCACTTTGCATGTTGTGTTAATCAAATGGTAACGAGGCCAAGAAAAGTCTGAGGGGGTGAACACTTCTGCAAGGCACTGTAGCTGATTGAATTACCCACAATTTATTGCAATACAGATGTTTTAAATAGCAGGCACAAGACAACTTTGAACCTCAAAATACTGTACACATATGTCGAAATGAAGAAATGATTGATGAATTAGCTGGTCAACAGGAAATTAATCTGAAACTGTTTCGCTGACTGAGTCCAAGTCATTGCTGAACATTTGCTGGTAGCAGCTCGTCAAACGTGAGGCTTCGATGCCTTTTGTGACGGCAGACTGAATATTTTTAGGTTTTGGACTGTTTGTCGGACGAAGTGAGACATCTGAAGACGTCACGTGGGGCTGAGGGACATTATAATGTTGAGCTGCATCAGAGTTTACAAAGAGGGGATTTTCAGGGTCTCAGATTTCTGCAGGTACACACAAACATTTTCTTTTACATTTGCAGCACTTTTCCCAAAGCTCAGTGTTTGTGTGGCATTGTGTTTGTCTCTATTTGTTTTAAATTCACAGAGGACCCACAGCGCGGTGTAGGCAGGTAGCGTTTATGTGCGTGACTGAAGTGGTGCTTTCTTGTTCGATCCTCAGACAGAGAAGCTAAGGGGCTTTGCTCGAGGGCTGGATCCAGAGAGGATTATTGGTGCCACAGATTCCACAGGAGAACTCATGTTCCTCATGAAATGGTTTGTATACTGCTGGAACATCAGCGGCTGAATAACCGGCTTGTTTGTCGGGGTATTAAAATGTGTCTCCTCGTGCGAAATGCAAGTTTTTGTGTTTTTTTTCTGTGCAGGAAAAACTCTGATGAAGCTGACCTGGTGCCGGCGAAGGAGGCCAACGTCAAATGTCCGCAGGTGGTCATCTCTTTCTACGAGGAGAGACTTACTTGGCACTCGTACCCGACCGAAGACGAGAAAAAAGACGACAAAAACTAACACAGGGCAACGGGGCCGGGGAAAGAAAAAAACTGTAGTTTTGAACTTCATTGTACTTTCGACAGGGGATTGTGGGGGGGGTCGGGAGGGGGACAGAGGCAAGCAAGACACCATTGAACTCATTGGTCTTTTGGTGTAGTATCACTCATTTAATTCTGCTTTGATCTGGATATAATGTAACTGTGTAAATGCTTCAGGTTTGCTCGACAGAACCCAGCTGAACTGTACAGCGCAGTGTTCATTTTCACCCTCCACTCCAGTTTTAAAGAAAGCTGCTGGGCTACTTCAGTATCATTCTCCCACATTTGGTCCAGTGGTCGGTCATCTTGCTGTGAAATCGTATCAGTGAGGTGATGTTTTATTTCATTAGTGTGCCATTTTTTACTTGATTTGTCAGTGCTTTTGACGGCAAACCCGTGTTCATCTTAGCTGTTTCCTTAGGACTTGTTTGGTGTGGTAATGAACCCTTTCAGTGATTCATTTGATCATTGGTAATCTTTGTAGTGTTTTTCATTAACATGTCTTGCTTGTCGGTTTTGGAGAATAAACCACTTTTTGTTACCGCGCTGTTTCATGCTGGTGTCACTTGCAATACAACAGTATTCCCAAGTAGGGCTGCAACTTTTCAGTAGCGACTGATCATCTCATCGTTTGGTCTGTAAAACACTCCCATGACAATAACGTCGAGCCCAAAGTGATGCCATCAGATGTCTTATTTTGATTCAACACTCAAAACCAAAAATACTGCAGGAGTAGGAAAAGCAGCAAACTCTCACATCTGAACCCACAACCATCAAATGTTCTCAAAACCGGCAATACATTTTCTGACGATCGATTGATCCTTGAAGCTCTATCGTGTAATTTTGGTTATTCATGGTCCTGGCACTCTTTCCAGGAAAGATTTCCGCCATCATCGGGATATAAAAACCTTAAGCCTCCTCCCAAAATCACATCTAACTTAACCATTCATGACAACTAGAACACAAGAGTCACAGGTGAAAATAAAAACACTTTATTAATCAATAAAAACAATTCTTGATTGCCAGCAAATATCTCAAAACAGAGGGAACTACATCCAAACTCAAAGCAGAGGGTGAGACGGTTATGGAGACAAACTACAGAAATCATGACAAACACAAACATGGAAATATTTACATAACAAGACAGACAAAAAAAAGTGCACTAAGTAGTAGCAGTACTAAATAGTTGGTGTCGCACTGGGTTACACTGAAGTGACTGTGAACCGGAGTTTCATGCCTGAATATCACATTTAATGAGGACATTTCTCCTTTCAGAACGATTTTTTGGACATCATCTTAACGTTGCGAGTTCTGTTCAGCCTCTTGTAAATATTCTAGCCTAACTGCTAACTCAGCTGCAACACTTATTCACCTATTTTTTCATTTTTAAAAGAGGGTGACGAGACACGTACCGACAAACCTCATTCAAACAGACGAGTAATAGCACTTCTACTTTGAGAACATTCTTCCCCAGTTCTCAAAACATTGAGTGAAGGTCATGGGATCGTGAAATAAAGGCATTCAAATCAAAGTGGCCACAACGCACACCGTCAGGTCGCACATTCAATGAGCTTATCTCGTGAAACGACGCGGCTCACTCTGTTAACAACACAAAAACGTCAGAACGAAGGACTCGTCATGTTCAAGCCAACACCTCAGCTTTACAGCAGTTAAAAAATTGTCTCCAGTGGCTTTCAGTTGGGCGACGTTGGCAAACGAGTTTCTGAAAAGGGCCGTCGCTACACCTCGGGGACAACCGAGCCCGTTTACGTCAAAACGAGGCATCGCAGAGGAAAGAAAGAACCCGCTGATCCATGACTTTGATCTGTGACGGCCTGGAGGCTCTGCAGCTCCTGGCCCATCACAGCATCTTTAATTCCTCCTATGATTCCAGGCTCTGTGTGAAGGTCTCAAAGAAACGAGGGTGTAGACTTTTACATGAAGCTGATGTGGCTAGACCTATAACCTTGCTTATACTACAGATTATGAACAGTTAATAAGAGCCTTCCTAAACGCAGCTCCCGCATTTAAACCTGCAGCGAAGGAATAGCGACAGACACGGCAAAATGCATATAGCCAAGCCTTTTAAAGACAAATTACAGTGCTATGTATAATTTATAAGGAAGTTGATACATTTAGCAATGCAGTGCGCCTCCTCCCTAAAACATCCATCTGCTCCTCTTGCAGGACTTCACCGTCAGGCCTCCTTTAGCGCTGGCCAGCCCGGGAACACTCAGCCTCTGAATCCTTCTCGTCTCAACATCCCCCTCCCACACATCACAGCCAACCCCTTTAGGGCTTTCTCAACTTAGATGCGACCGACAAACCGACTCGAAAACCGGGATCCGCCATACAAACCTACAGTATTAGAGTGCAGTGTTTGAGCATTCAAGATGTAATCAGATCAAGTGATGTGCACCATACAACCTTTGGTTAGTATAGGTGTTAATGGCATCCTAAAACGATGGACTTCCTTTAACCTTTGGTATCTAAACTTCCACAACCATAGATGCTCTTCTTTGCCTGAAGATTTTCAACTTAAAAGCCTCAGTGACCATGAAAATCACTAGAAGTCTCCAGGGTGGGATGTGATCGGACAGTCCTTAAAACCTTCCGTGCATAGGTATTCCAACCATTCCTGTTGACAATGTTCTTTTACTCCCACTTTTCTCGACACCAGTCCCTTGTTTTACCCTACAAATCTTCTCCATCCTCCGAGGTTTGGTGCAAAAGGATCAAGAGCAGCTAACGTTTTTCTAATAGCTCATTTTATGTCCTTTTATATCCCTCCTCCTCTCCTTGCTGATTGTTTCCCCCCGTTTAAATAATGAAATATCAGTACTCAAACGAAGAGCTACTTCTGCTTCAAAAGTTGTTTCCAGGAAAATAATGTGGGAACAGAATGAAAAGGGAGAAACTAATGCAGGAAGAGTAGTCAACAATGCCATTTTTCTACTCACCAGAATCTTCTTAAAGGAAAAAAGGACATCTCTCTTGCATCTGCAGAAATCTTTCTTACTGATTTAGCAAAGTTATAGATTAAACAGCAGTTTGCCCCCCTCACTTCTTTTTGTCTTTTTGTTTTTTCTCGGGCTTACGGTTCTGCTCGGCAGTGGTCACGCCGCGGGGCATGATCAGCACGCTGCCATCGGCGCTGTACTGGAGCGAGTACTCGCTGGGAGGATAGGGCCGGCCCTCCTCGTCCCGCAGCTGAGTGAACACCTCTTGGTACAGACTCTGCATCTTCTGCTTCATCTGCCGGATGGAGCGAATGAACTCCATCTTCTCCTTCAGCAGGCGGGCCTTGTCGCGCCTCAGGTCTTGCACGCCTTGCTCCAGGTTGATGATGGTGTCCAGCTTGCGTTTGCGGCAGTTCTGGGCCGCCATCTTGTTCTTGCCGCGCCTGCGGATGTCGCGGATGAGGGCGAGCTGGGCTTCGCTCAGGTGGTGCTTGGCTAGAAGCTCGTTGAACTCTTCCACGGGCAGGTTGATGATCTTTTCGTTGGAGAAGGGGATCTTCATGGCCCGGGCTCGGCGTTCGTCGCGACTCGCGTGCTTGTCGAGCAGGTCCTGGTGAGGCTGAAGCTTTGAGTGCTGCTTGTCGCGGACGGTCTTCTTCCCGGTCGAAATGGGCAGCTCCGGGTGCTCGGAGAACGCGGCGGAAAGCGGCAGGTTGTAAGTGTGATTATGGCTGATGCCGTCGAGCTGAGGGAGGCCGTGGAACTGGGAGGGGTCCTGATAGCTCATACGGCAGAGCTTACTGTACCCGGGCTGATAACCCCCGACAGCACCCTCCTCTGTCTCTGCAGTGGCAACCTCAGAGTCAGTGCTATACCCCACAGCTCCCTCCTCTGAGAAGGTGGCGGACGTCGAGGAGGAAGACGCCGCCGAAGAGCAGGAGGTCTCAGAGCTGCTAGGGGAGGCCGGGCTGTGGCTGGAGTCCAAGGAAAGACCGGAATCTGAGTCGAGCTCATTCTCAAGCTGGGAAGCTTGGGCCTGGCTGAAGCCCTCCTCCATGGCAAGGTCCAGCAAGCTGATCTCATCGAGCATGGACTCTTCCAGCAGGGTGCTGAACGGATCGGGCAGGATAGGCGTGGATGTTACGTTGTTACTCGAACTATTGATGTGTGGTGGGAGAAAGATCCCGGTCAGGTTAGTGGCTCCAAACGTGGAGTTGATGTTGCTGGAGTTGCTGGAGGAAAGTCTGGGCATGGTGGTTCTTGGGGTGATGCTAACAGAGTCCAACTGGGGATTGAACATCTGGGGGAAGTCTTGGCTGCAGCTGGGGAGGGAGGCCTGGTGAAGGCTAACGTCCTGGTTGACCGGCGTCGAGCCAGTAGAAAGCTCAAAGTTTCCCACGGTGCTCGACTCCGTTGTCCCGCTCGTGCCATCGACACTGCTGGAGTTGGAGTGGAGCGCAGTGTTGTTCACTTCCATTGCCTTTGAACAGAAACGTTTCATCAGGGGAAAATACATGTTCCGTTTTGGACCCAGACGACAAATAAATTGACTGTCTCTGGACAAACAAACACATCACACAATTTCTAAAGGGAACGTACTTGTAGCTCCATGATGGCCATGATATCTTGCCACTGCTGCTCCAGGTCTAACTGTGGCTCTGCTGAGGGAAGCTGTGGTGCCAGAGGAAGGCCCTGAGATGTAGAAGGAGCTTCTTCATTGGAAACGATTTCTGGGGTGACGACCGGAGCTGGAAACTAATCAAAAATATCAAACACATCAAGTAAAACCATCGTAGCAATATATTAATATCTTGCTTTGCAACACCTGCAATACAAGCAAAATGTGTGTTACCTCAGATTCTTCTCCAAAAGGAAAAGTGGCCTCCAACAACCTCAAGCATTCTTGTAGAGACAGTGAAGTCTGTGAGCCGATACCTGGGAGCTGGGGGACAACCACAAAGAGACACCAACACAGTTAAAATACCGATTCTTTTAGGGTACTTTCACAGTTCTTTGGGCCGGACCAATGAAAAAAAGACACATTTTTGCCTTTTACTTCTGGTCTGGTTTGTGTTCATGCTGACTAAGAGAAGAAGAAACTCTTATGTTCAAACTGGGTAATTTCACACAAACAGTTTTTCACCTCACAGTGTTTTAGGCAAATGAAGAGAGACTGACTAGAAATGCGCTCACATGAAGAAAAGCTCATATCTTTTATCACCAGTGTGCAGCACTCAGGTTTCTATTTCCTTTTTATGAGCTGTATGACAGTTAAATGTACCGCCTCCCACTACAGCGATCACGATCGTGAAAATTTTAGTTGACGATTAATTGCCTTACAAATAACTTAGTCTTTTTCTGTTCATTTTATGCCACTATTACACTCAGCCTTATCATAGCGTAATAATACACATACACTTCAGGAAGAAGAAGAGCCATTTATTGGCAGTGAACATTGGAAAATATGCAGTTAATCCACGATGTTAAGGTCAGTAGATGCTCACTGAAATGCGGTTGTTGACTAAGGAGTGTCAGGCGTCAGACGGCTGCACGTTCTCAAACCATGTTTCTCATTCTGCCAGCTGCTGAATTAATTCTCCACTCAGGTGCCATAACACCATAACAGAGGAGAGGAAATCCGACATTTCTGTGAGTTTCATGCAGCTGTTTTCAAACAGATGTATGGAAACGATTCTAATGATGATGAAAAATCATCTTTTTCAGCTCACCAAATCGCACTCAGGCGATTATGTAATAATCATGACAGGCGTGCCTCCCACTGGATCAAACACTTGGATATAAGGATCCATTTAATCTACAAACCTGCTCTGGGATACTCTCTCCTGTCTCCCCGTCCACTGGCTGAGCTCCTTGTAAGTTTACTCCATTTCTCCAGCTCTCTTGCTCCTCATTCCTGTCTTTGTTTTCGTGTGGGCTGGGCTTCTCCTCCTCGCTCTCCTTCTGTCGGTTGCTATAGTTGAACACTTCTCTTCCTGCACCAAGGTCGATGTCCTGTCGCCATAGGATGTCAATCAAGTCGATGTCCTGGAGAAACACATAGCATCCATTGAAAAAAAGTTACTTTTATGACCATTTATTGTGCAGGTATTCCATGTATTGAAAGAACTCATACTGTAGCACAGCACAAATGAAAGCCAACATATCTGGGCCACTTATGACTGAAATGATTCACTGATTTGTGATAAACTAGCAATTATACTGTTCGTCGCTTATGCAAGGGTAATTCTGGCAGGAGATCATGTAACAGCAATGAAGTCAGATGATGCAACCATGACATGAACACTTTGACACAGTGGTCACCTTGTGATCAGAGAGAAGTCTTGGTTCATCACAGTCCAACAAGGACTTTGTGTCACCCCTACCGCCATCAATATGACCATTATGTTCCCGCTTTCTAAAAGAACTAAAATGATGAATTAAACAACTATAAACTAGCACAGAGAAAAGTAAAAAACACAAAGTGAGTGTATTAAAGAAGGAGGCTGTTTGCTGTGGATTTCAAGGTAGCACACAACATTAAATGTGACCAGATGAATGTGACTCAACTGGTTTGACTAAAAATATCTGACAGTGATAAAAGACCAGGGCTGCAGATGATCAGTGATATAGGTAAACACGCCTAATCTCAGTATATGTGTTTTAATTCTTTGTAATACAGATAACTCGTGTTTTATGCTGCCCTAACACAAAACTGATGATTACAAATGCTTTTCTGAATACAGAATTTCTTTTAACATCTGTGGCTTACGATGATTCTTACTAAGAAGAATAGTCTACCAAGATTTTTTTCAGCCACTTGAAAAACAAACATCCAATCTAACATTTCATTTCTCAAATACTGCTTATTTGAACATAAATGCATGATTAAATCCTGCTCGTCCCACAGTGACTGTAGTGACAACAAGCAACTGTCAACAGGAGGTGTGTGCCCCCTCCTTTTGACAGATGCTGCCCAGGTGAAGACAGAAATAAATGCAGTACCTCTTTGGTGAGGTCGTCATTGCCATCCCTGCTGCCCTGCTCCTGGTTGCCCTCTGGGGCCACGGCTCCCAGGCTGCTGTCTGCTGTGTTCAGGCTGTACGTGGATTCAGGCGCTCCACTTCCTCCCCTCATGGCCGGGGTAGCGTCAGGGTTGTTAACGTCCTCTAGGCCGGCCCCATTGTCCAGGGTGATGCTGGGGCTGGACTGGCTGCTGGTGGACACCACAGTCTCGGAGTCACGATGCACTAGCCAGGTGTTGAGCTCGGTACTGGGCACGGAGAGGCGATCCAGCTGGCGCACCTGGTTCAGCAGCCGTCGAGTAGTGAAGAAATGGTCGAGGTCCACACTCTTTGGATGGATGCCATAGCCGTCCAGCGTGTTGCGCAGGTTGTGAAACTGTGTCTGGGTGTAGGCTGAGCTAGGGCCCAGGATGATCTCTCTCAGTGGGGGCAGCTGATTGCTTAGATAGGTGTCAACGTCCACCCGCACCCCAATGAGACTCAGAAGGATGGTGAACTGAATCAGGCCCTCTGTGAAGTACTTTTTCAGGTAAAGCATTTCTTTACAAAGGAACAAAAGGTGAAAGTAAAAAACAAAAACAAAAACGGGGCCAGCTACCTTGGATCAATACTTCTGTACTTGTATACATGAACATAAAAAGTGGTTACAGACAGTGAGGGGAAAGGGTCTTCAACAGGATTCTGTATGTTTAAAAGGCATTTAGGATCCAAGATGGGGTTTCCACTCTGAGAGAGTCCAGTTTGTGCTCAAAGCTTTGTTCTTCATAAGGTTCTCATCTTCCCATTCCTGACAAAGTAAGACATGACATTTTATTGCTCTTCTGCAAACGACAGTAGTTCAACATTATAAAAACACTGCTTTCAGCTCTGAGACACGCGAGTCTTACCTACCTACATTTGCATTAAGCACATGTTAATGGAAAAAAAAATCAGGACTTGCTAGCCCACTGCAACCACTCCATCCTCCCAAGACTAGAGAAGTGATGTCGGCTCGCACCGCGCAATGCCTTTTCGTTCTTGGAAATTCAGCAGACCAGAGATGATGAGCACAGAGCTATAGGCATCACCCCACCCTTGACAGGACAACTACTTCTTGTGGGTGCTGCTGAAGGTGAAAGCAAGAGTCGAGAAGGCTCGCTGGGCTGGCTAGCACACGCACCAACGACAGCGTTGGGTGGCAGGCAGGGTCCCTCCCTCCTCTCGCACAGCTGCGCCTATCTTCGTCCTTATGACGTTAGCTGTTAGCTACCTTGTGTTTTGAGACGCGGCTGCTGCTATTATACATGTATAATCTCCTTGTTAAATAACACAAAGTACTAATGATACGACGTGTCGGCACATTGGCTAATTAGCTTGCATTTCCGATCACCCTAAAAAGTGACAGGTACCTCTACTTGTATTTTAGGTCTACTTACTTCCGCTGTGGCTAGCATCAAACAATCTCCCTAGCAACAAGTGGTGAAAAGATGATTGACAGATGGTACAGCCATTCACAGATCTCTAGCGCGATGACGACACATGACTCCAGCAACCATCGTCCAATAGAAATAAGGAGTGGGTGGGGTTTAAAGAAAATGCTTAACAACTATTGGAACTCAAAGCATACTCTATGCTAGCCTTGGAAGCTAGTTTGCCGCTAACTATCGTAACCATTCAACTACTTTGAAAAGTAACTTATGTCATAAGCAAAACACACTACGGTATCCAGTATTTCACTCATACATACACGTATTTATTCATCCATGTGTCTGCTAACGTTAGCTGATGCTATGAATCACTGCAGTCCATGTATCGGCTTACGCATTAGTTAATTGATAACATCTTGCTTTCATACTTACGCATGAAGATTTTGCAATTGTGCCTTCATGCCCAAAAGTCCACTGCCACTTAGGAAAAGTGATCAAGCCCTATTTCATTAAAAGTTCCACGGTGTTGCCCGACATTGCATTCTCCAGCCTTTCCTCATTGGATGGCCCACCATGACTTGCAAAATTGCTAGCTGGCCCGGCTAGCCTAGCAGCGCCGCTTGACACCAAAACACGCTTTCACACAGCGCATGCGTAGAACATTCTAGTGGAACGCTTTCATCAGCCGACTAAAAATCCCCCCGCTGTCAATGTAGTACACTTTGTTCCAATAAAGTCACATTTTTAAGATATTCAACCAGGAAAACGCTTCTTATATACAGTTCAATTTCAAATTAAGACAGCTATACAATTTTACAGTGTGTTCAACAACTCTTCAATGTCATAAAATGTTAAAATTTGTTTTATAAATTGTGCTGATTTATAGCTTTCTGAGACATTGTCAATTTACGTTTTTTATTTTGTAGATCGTTTATGTATTACTGCACATTTTACAAATCTTTCCCATATTACTTTATGACTGAATTTAGAAATTAGTCTCTTAACTTCATCAGCAAAAAGAAATGTGTGCATACAATTAATCTACTTCTGCAATTATTTAAAAAAAAAATGTAGGTAGGATAAGTACACCTTTATTATGTACTTTATTCACCCTTAAAATGTATTTTTTATGTCTTACTTTATTTAATATGCAATCGGAAGTACTTCATTTGCTTAATATATAACAATAAAATAATAAAGATTAGAATAAAGATTAGGACAAATAAAACAAAATGATCTACGCAGCAGAAACAAATTGAACTCAGGATAAAGTGTCATAAATGGATAAACCAGGTTCAACAGAACACACACATGTATACCTTTCACACACATTTCTATCAAAAGTACCAAATGCTTCTCACTCAGTGTTAATCCAGGAAACATCAAGACGACGTGAGATTTAAAATTAAATGCTACTTTTATTTCTCCAAGTAGATCAGGACAAAATATTTTCAGTGAACGTCTGTGAAGTTCTCTATATATTAACCCCCATTAGGTTCACGGGCCTTTTGTGGTATTTCTTTGAAATGTCATCTTCAATCTGCAAAACAAATAACAAGTAACAATCAGAATTACTGCCAATAAACCTCATTATTACTAAGATCCTCCCAGGTGTTGCATATATTAATCATGAGCCCTCTGTGCAGTATATATTCCTTTCAATTAACGTGCAACTGCATTATTCTTAGTTTATATTAACATGAATATGATAATCTTATGACAAATATTTAGATTTTAAAAACTTGAAGCATATCTGCTTTCTGTGCTCGCTGCATTCTGCGAGGGAGGAAAAATGCTTCACAACCTTCTCTTTCCAGAGAGCTGGAAAACCGCCAACCCTGTGAGCATAAATAAATTGAGGTGGTAATCCAATACCAGTTTCTGGAGTTCCCGGGTGCATCCTGCCAGCAGGTCAACACGAGGCTCCAGTCTGGACTGCTCCTCCAGGGCTTCCTGCCTTCTCTCAGCCATTGTGGCACCTTTCAGGACCAGAATGTCCGCCTGCTTCATCTTCTGTCTCAGCACCTCCGACACACGCTCCACATACCTAAACAACATGTTTTATACACAAAAATAATGATAGGGTTTCAGAAGGAAACAACAGGGTTTAAATGCGAACTCTCCTCCCTTTTCCCAGACGTCCGTGCCAGATTTCTGGATTGCTGCTTAACAATTTGTTGCCTGACAAACAAGTATGAAACAATCACATGATTTCTGCAGACTGAAGTGGATCCTATGAGGATCAGTTGTGGCGGCATACCGTGGTGACGCCTGGATCATAAACAGGTGCTGCATCCGAAGAGAGGTGAGCCGGCCCAGAAGGTCCTGCACCTCTGACAGCATCTCCTGAATATGTTTACGGGATTGGCCTTGGATGACAGAAGGGGCCAGCTGGAACTGGCTCATAGCTACCACATCTCCCTCCTCTCCCATCTCACTCACGCGCTGGGTCAGGAACACTTCCAGCTGTACAAACACATGAAACCAGTGCCACTTGTTCGGGATAAATCTGACAGATGATCTAATCCATAATCCAAATACGATTCCAGAAATGAAATAACACAGGAAACGTGGCGGCCCTCCTTCAACCAACCACGTGCACCACAATCATTCCAGTTAGTCAACTTTTCTTTAACTGTCAACTTACCTGCTACTCCCTGCAAGTTAAAACAAACACTGTGAATTTGTTTTACTAATAGTGGTGATGCAGTCTCATAGTCCTTATTGTTTGCAATAACTGCGTTTGAATTTGCACATGTAAAAATCACGTTTCCAACCACAAAAAGCGTCCTGAAGCCTGCATTAACTGCTTTACGCCACTTGGGGGCAGCAGAAACAGGCCGAAAACAACACTGAGCTGAAACTCAGTATATGATGAACAGTTGCTTATTTAAGCATCCAGCATTCTGTATTCGCTCACATGTAGTGTACCGTGGCTTTTTAGAGCTTTGCTGCAGCTGAAGACGACGCTGCGAGAGCAGTAAGAGCAAACCAAGACAATAAAGCTTCAGGCTGTAAAAGCAAAAGACATTAGCTCATACACAAAATTCAAGTGGATGCTCAGTCTTACAAGCGAGCTTTGACGCTAGGTGACTTGTCTTTACCTCCATTAGCTCATCGATGAACTGGTTGCGTGACTGAGAGTTCTCCAGTATGCTGAAAGCATCCTCGCCTCTGGCCACACCGTCAGGACCTACAAGGTGAGACACATCTTCAGGAAACAGACATCAACAGTGGAGCGCGTGGTGAGCTGTGGGGCCATGACGGCGATTTATAAAAAGAAAAGTAGTTACAGTCTGTGCCCACGTCTACGATTTCAATTTCAATGGGAGCTGCTTCACTGTCACCCCAGTCAATACCAGCAGCAGCAGCGTCCTGTCGAGGGAGACAGACAGAAGCTGGTGTGTTAGAGCAGAAGGCCCCAAACTTGTTTCTGTGATGCACAACTGAAAGTAATGATAACCCGTCATGTTCCAAGCCTGTTCACTGCACTGATTTCAGCCTGGATGCTGCTTAACGCTTTCATAAAAGTGTGTATTGTTGTTGAGTCGTCAGTGTCTTACCTCAGAGCTCGGCTCCAGACTGATGCCCCAGTCTATTCCATCCTCGACTGTGATGACGCCAGAGTTAACATCCTGAGCATCTGCACTTTTGCCAAAGTCACCCCAGTCAATCTACAGACAGCAGAGACACAGACACACTGAGTCAGTGTGGAGCAACATCACTTATGACCTGACACACTAATATATCTATTTGATCTCGTCTTTGATGAAGAGCTGCCCCATGAGTCCTGTGGCTGCATCGCATCATTTCATCATAAATACGTTTTGTAACCATGATCATCTCAACTAAAAATTTAAACTGTATAACAAAAACAAGATGGATTTAAGAAGAATTTATTTAAAAAAAGGTGACAAGTGATTTTCCTCGACCCTGATTAATCCGTCCTGTGGAGACAATCAAACCAACCGTGTCCTCTGTGACGGCTTCAGGAGGAGCGTCCTCCACGACGGGCCTGTCAATGACTGTGGGGACTTTCCCCGTTCTCCACTCGTAAAACGTCGTGTTTCCTCTCTTCTGGGCAAACGTCAGCATAGGCAGGACTGGTTCAGACCTGCAAAGAACAACATGTGAGCTCATGTGGCAAAAAGTGTAAAATCTCCCTTTTTTTTACTGTTTGAAAAAAAGCTACACATTTTGATGATGTACTCACCACTCGCACACAAAGTTTGTGAAAGCAGCATAAAGTTGGATGTGCTCCTCTAGCTTCGCTGCATCCTTCCCGACTTCCTCAAGAACAGCTGGTAACTCTTTGACCAGAGCCTGAAGCTCACGAGGGACATTTTCTCCCTGTCAGAGGGAAAAAAGGCAAGCGAGAGGGTGAAGAACGTGTCCAACAAAGACATCCAAAAAAAAAAAAAAAGTTCTCCTGCAGGTGTGCATGTTTCTGTACTCACTTTGATGCCATACTGTCTGCAGGCGGTATAGTAGCGTTCCCGCAGGTCTGCGGCTGAGCTCTGGCACTCGACTTCCCGCCTGCTCAGCTCCTGCTGCAGCTGCTGGGCTTTGGCCAGTTGCTTCCTCAGAGCCGGACCTTCATAGCTCACATTGCGGCTCAACAAACTGGCCAACTCCGCTGGGACACACAGATTTTAATCAAATAATTCTATACATGCAATTATTTGGTTTATAGTTTAGTTTATAGCGGGATGCTATGTCCGCATATCCTATAATAATCTCACTGTAATAATGTGAACAAAGCAAACAATCTACTGTTTTCACTGTTTACAAAATGATCCCTTCAAAACAGGCAATGGAACCAAAATCTGATTCATCAAACAGCCGTCCTTCCCAATAAAAAGCAGAGGAATGAAAAGTCTAACGGTGTGAACAGACGATGTCGTGTGAAGATAAAAGCATATTATATTACACTTACCCAAATAGACATTATCTGCCTCATACAGGGACACAATCTCTTGCCAATCCTGAGACAAAAAACAGAAAACACAATTGAAATCTTAATTTTAGGATAGTTTTAGCAGTTTTAGAGCAGAGGAACAGGACACAGAAACCCCTCAGAGCTCTTTGTTGTGACATTAAACTGTGAGACACAGAGCAGCAGTTTGATTGAATCCTCTCACCTTCATCCTCTGAGACGAATATCTGCCAAAGATGTTTTTGGAGGAAGCTTCTGTTCCCTTCAGTATCTCCACTATCCTCAAGCAGTGAAAGTAGTGAATGTCTATCAAACAAACAAACAAAGTATGCCAATTCATGAGCATCCATTCAGAGGACCAGGAGGACAGATGGTTTCATCTGAGGACAATGAACCAACAGAGAGAGACAACAGAGGGAGACCTCTCATATATTATCATTACATCTGAGTCACAGAGATATACATGAGTTATGATGATCTTTAAATATGAATAAGGGACCTACAGGAGCCGGAGAGGAGCTGCTTGATCTCCTCGTTCTCTGGCATGTCCTGGATGGCGGCATTGATCTTCTCTCTGATACCTTTGACCACACTCTGCCATTTCAGGTTACAGTGACGCCGATCCAGCAGCCAGTCTGCAGAAACATGATCGTTCAGCAAAACCTCACATTTCACGCTTCATCCAAACAAACTTCATGGCAGATTTTCTGTGTCCTGCATGACTCGGACACATTATTGTCTTTAATAAAGTACAGTTTATAAAAACAAGCAAGATTCAACAACATCAATATCTGTGGTTTTGACATCATTTGAGTCATCTGCTACAGGCAGACTGTTGGTTTTAGCTCTTAGCTCACAGAAAGACATTTCATAGTCGTGTCTGACTCACCCAAAAGCTTGCTGGTCTGTATGTCGATTGGGAGGTTTTGGATATTCTGCTGAAGGGAGAAAACGGTCGAGACATTAACAACTCACACCTTTCTTCCTCCATTTATCTAGCAGCATCTTTCACAGAGAGGGAACAGAGAGAAGTCTCAACCATGTTCAGTTCTCAGTTAACTGGACTTTGGCTGTGTGGCAGCTAGCTAACGTTAGCTAGCTGGCTCATTAAAACCGCGCCAGAGGGACTTTATTTCGTCTTACCTCCATTTTGTCGTCACCTTTTCAAAACGAAAGCATCGAAAAGAGTTTATGGCTTCATCATAAGTTTATTTAAAAGATTTATGTCCAAGATTGTTGTCACCATCCGTATTTCACTGCTTATGACACGTTACGAGAAGGAGAGCCAATAGAAAGAGGTGATATTACAGTAGCCGGAAGCAGTGACCAATAATAGAACACTATGCTGACAGAGGCAGCTGATTGGTCGGTGGTTTTGTTCCTGGTTTGTTGCAGAGTTGACGTCCGTCGGTAGAGGGCGGTGTGTCCTGTAACTCTGTGCTGTTTTCATGGAAGGTGATTTCATTCATGTACCCAGCGACTGAAGAAGTACTCAGATACTTCACTCAAGTAAAAGTACAACAATCTAAAATGTCCTGTAAGAGTAAACAGTAAAAGTACATGAGTATTACTGGCAACGTGTATTTTGGGTATCAAAGGTGCTTTTTCTGCTAAAAAAAAAAACAAAAAAAAGCCCATATGCATGTATTATATCAGCCAGTGGTAAAAACAAAACAAAACAAAACATAATTGGATCACTAATACTGACGTGTTTATGTGCAAGTAGTATTTTACTATTGTAGCCAATTAAGGTGGGGCTCATTTAAAATGCTTTATATGCTTTAAATGCAGTTTCCAGCCTTGGAGTCGGCCTCCTCCTCCTGATGAAGAGGTTAAAGGGAACCTTTCTGTTATTTCCCATTCATTCATCACAAATGTCTCATGCGGTGTCGTTAAAACCAAAGGAGCAACATAACTTAAATAACACGAAATGGCTCAGACACTGAGCTCCTGAACATCCCTGCATGCAGAGCCGCAGCAGTGCCTCTCGTGACCTAATTTCAGGTCATTTGAATGGTAACCAAACTTGCAAAGTAAGCATCCATTCACTGCCTGTGATTTTACGTAAGCCATGCAAAACATCAGGGGCACTCACCTCATTCAGATGATCTCTGTCTGCCTGTCTATCTGTCTATCTGTCTGTCTGTCTGTCTGTCTGTCTGTCTGTCTATCTGTCTCTGTCTCCACCTTAAAGTATTCACTCAGTGTTGCGTAACAGGACTGATAAAAGGGAATTTATTTGCTGTTTGGAAAGCTGCTCACCTCTCAGGTTCACATTAACCCTGATGTCAGTTATCTCGGTGTGGACTGGGCTGGACTGAAGGAAGGTCTCACTAAATCACATGGTTGCTGCATTTGCTCACTCCTGCACTTAGCTGGGCAGGTTTGAGGTGTGTGTGTGTGTTTGAGGAGGGTGTGTGCTGCAGAGTGGGGGGGTGCAGAGGGGCGAGGTGAGAGAGAGAGATGCTGCACCTGCACATGATCACCTGAGAAGAGGAATCCAAGAGGAAACAGAGAGGAGGTGAAGAGTTTGTAAGCATGGAGGGACAGTTTCACATCTGAGAGAATCTCCTTCAGCAGCTCGTCGACGAAGTAAGAAAACGTTTGTGCACCTTAAAGCTGTTTCATGTCTCTAAATACTGAAGCAGAAACTGTTCTTGTTGCTTTTAAATGCTTGATGTCAGTAAGAGCAGCTCACTTGGTTCAATGTATTGTTTGATTTATTGAACATTTTCTACAATAATCACTATATTTACAAAATGCGACACATCAGACAGAGAACAATAAATGTCCATTATTCCAACAATCAGCTGTAACAATTAAAAACAATTAATCTGCTGCTATTTTAACCATTTAGGGACATTTTTTGTGCATGAATGCCAAAACATTTCATGGTTTCTGGTTCTCAAATATGAGAATTTGCTGCTTTTCCTCATCTTACTTCACATTGAATTGAATATTTTTGACAAAAAAAAAAAACATTTGATGATGTCATCTTGGTCCACATGAGATTGTGATTGGTATTTTTTATACAGTTTACTGATGTTTAACAGCACAAATGATTAACTGATGAATCAAAGAAATAATCTGTAGCTGGAGGCAGGCTGTCAGTGTCCGACATGAAGAGAAAGTAGGACTCCAAAACGTAGAAATTGTGATCATGTGAGGAGAGAATGCGCTGTATGTTGACATGTTATAACGCTGTTTACCTCAGGTTATTTCAGGTGAGGTCAGTGCTCGGCTGTTCGATGTTGAAGCAGGTGACACTGCTTGACTGACAATAATAAACCGTCTTTAATTCGAGCAATAAAGCTCATATATTCAGGAATCTCAGAGCATTATTGGAGCCTCGTCAAAGCTGTTGAGCACACATGAAGTTTGAAAGAGAAGTCAATTTTCTGTGACACTATCATAAACGTCAAAGAAGGGCTCTTCATCAGCTCGTTCAACTTTGCTGCTCTGGGTCAACAGTGAGGCTGGCACGAGGGACGAAACCTGAGAATCCAATGAACCTTCAGCTCGATCATGAGGGCAGAGCGGGCCCCGGTGCCCTTGGAGGCTCCTCGCCCTCCCCAGCTCAAACATTGTGCTATTGAAAGCCTCTGCAGCTGGTTAGTGATTTCCGAATGTGGCCACGGTGTTCCCTTCTTGCTGTGATCTCTGAGGCTTTGCTGAGCAGCTCACCCACACATGACTGAATACATGGTAACTTATTAAAGAGAACTGTGGAGGGCCTCCTTTATGTCAACAGGGCTTTTTGTCTCAAAGGTCACATCTAAGTCAAACACAGAAGACCAGAAGAATTATGTGTGCATACTGTACCGCTATGTCCGCTTACTTAACGCAGTGTGAAAGTGCTGCTCAAGCCCCTCGACTTACTTTGCAAACAACACTATTGAATGCTCTGCAAACACTTGTCGTAGGAAACTCTGTGAGAGAAGAAACATGCGCAGGAACACAAGAGGATTTCATGATAACACTTTATATGAAGCTGCACATAGTCATCATTAACCAGGCTGCTTATTTGCATGCGTATTAGTCACATATTGGCTCTTTATTAGACATTAAAAAGCTCTTATTAATGCCATGTTCTGGGCGTTGGGGTTATTAAGATCATGTCAAATGTTGGAGAAGTAGCCGAAAAGAAGCTGAGACACAGCCGCTCAGCTAAGAGCTCATCCTGGTCAGAAACACTACCTGTTACCTGAGTGTGTGTAAACAACCAGGTCAGGAATAAGTGTAATTAAGCAGCACTGGGCCAAGACGTAACATTAGGTCCAGACTAATAAAGCACAAAGGCTCTTATGTAAATGTTCCTCTGAGCGTCCTCAGGTTACGCTTTTAAAGTTACAATTAAAGTCCTGCAGCTACATTAAATCATGAATCTGAAGTGTTTCCTTGGCTGTTCCTGTCTGAATGTTGGCAGCAGGTGTGCGTTCCAGGCGTCTGACGTCACCTGCTTCAGATAAGAGTAAGAAGAGTGTTTCAGCGAAGGGCGCAGGCTGTGTTTGCATAGGAGCTGCATGATAACACGACCACACCAAATGAGGATTTATATGGTTATTTGTCTCCGGTCGGCCCTCGTAAAGCAGACGTTACTGTCACACCTGTGAAAGTCAGACTTTGGTTTGTTAGCTTCATCTTGTTTATACGCTGTTTATATGTGGTTTGGAAGTTTATCCCAGTTTGAAATACATCTAAAGACAATTCTACAGCACAGAACAGAAACAAGATTTGAAGAGATCTTTTAAATCTAAATCAACTGCAAAAATCTGAATTTTAGAGCTAAACTTATTGTTGATATTGATGTGGGTGTTACAGTCAGAGAGCGGCCTTTGTCAGACATCTGACTGTGGAGATGAAGACAGGAAACATTGATTCTGCTGCCATGATCAGACTTAGGACATTGCTTTTGCTTGGTTTGCCCTTTCTATCACTTATTAATATCACAGTTATTTTCTTATTTTGTCAGAACAACAGTCTGAAAACCATAGCTAGCCGTGTGTGCCCACAGTGTGTGGCCATAAATCTGAATGAATGATCATAGAAACAGATCATCCAGAGCTCCACTGCCTCCTTCACTCTGCTGTTACGTAACTGAGCTCCTGGTTCAGCATTCAGACGACAGCTTGCGTCTTCATCAGCCCAAGTCTTTTTTTTTTCCTGACTTCATATCAGATCACATACAGGGACAGAGGATACTCTTCACATGCTCATTAATTCATCAGCTGAGCGCTGAGTGTCAGGTGTCCTCTGTTAGTTTACACCTGCTGTCTGCCGCCTGAGGACGGACCTGATGCATGAGAGCAGAGGAACACGGTCCGAGCATCTTCAGCTCATATATAATCAATAAAATCCATGTTTACTGTAACACTTTGAATGCAGTACTTTTTCCACACTGTGCTGCTTTAACACAAGTGTAAGACACTGACCACACACTGCTTGTCTTAAACTCAGACATCCAGTGACGCTTCATGAGACACTCAACCAGGGACGCTGCTGCCTCATCGGTCAGCTGACGAGCGTTTGGAAGTATACTGTTTTATGACTGTTTAAACAGCAGGTCAGGAATCGGGCGAAACTCGAGGTTTCAGAAGCTTGAGGTCAAAAGTCCAAATTCTCCCAGACCCTGAGAAATGTTTGACTAACCGGCTCGAGGAGTCTCTGAGACTTTCTGAGCGTTTCGTCATCTTCCAAGCTGTTGAAGCTGCTCCAGGCTGAAGGTTTTGGTGGTCGTCCATGGGCTGACATGGTGACATGGTTACCTTCTTTGAGAAAGACATTTCCTAACTCAATATTTCTTTGTCGTATTTTTATAAAAAAAGATGGGGGGAAGGCCAAATTCTACTTCAATCAGCGTCCGTTCAGCCAGCTTCACGGGCTGAGATGTGAAGTTTTTGTGAAGGGACGATGTTTAATAAAGTTTCAAAAGGTGTCAGATGGTCTTGTTGATCTTTCTTTGGCCATTTTAATGATAGTTTTAGTCCATTTTATCTCCCTACACAGAGAGGATTATTCTGCAGGACAAACACAGAATCCCTTTCTTATATGTGAAAATACACAGAGAATCATGTGTGAAGAGATCTGGTCTAACAGACATGAGAATCAGCCTTCAGAAGCCACCATGAGTCATTTGTGCCACAGGTGTGTCCAGGGTGGCGCCTGATCCCTTCAATAAACTTTATTGACCTGATATGTTTTAAGGAGACAGTTATTTGACTTGTGGCGTCATGAAGTTGGAGGAGAAACTTTGTTGTTGTCAGTAAAGTTCTGGTCCCACAGCGTGTCCTCTGTGCCCTCCAGGTCAGGCCTCCAGCCTCTGTGGGTGCCATGGCTGATCCAAGCTGGTGGAAGCTGACCTTCTCCCGCAAGAAGAAGTCTGAATCTAAGGTTCTGTACGAGATCCCGGCCGAGTACGGCAGTAACACCGGAAACAAGGAGCACTCGAGCAACAACCCCCCTGCGGACCACGCCGACAGCCAGTTCAATGCCAGGCTGGAGAAGATTGTAGATAAATCCGCCACCAAGGGCCGCCACGTCAAGGTCTCCCACTCCGGACGCTTCAAGGAGAAGAAGAAGGTCCGCGCCACGCTGGCCGAGAACCCGAACCTGTACTCAGAGCACGGCCTCAGCAACGAGAACCACAAAGCGAAAGACTGACAAAAGGCACCAAAGCTCCCAACAATGCACATACTTGACCACAAATGTGTCATATATCAGCGTCACCCTCATAAAAGGCTAAAATATCTCCAAGCACAGCCATGCAAGGCGGATAAACACTCGTTACCAGGCGCCACGCCCAGCGGACTCACACCTGTCCAAACACCTGGTATCAGCAGACGACCATCAGACGCTCACCAGCAAACCAAACACTTTCCCTCCGTCTCATTTTTAACTTTCTGCTGATCCTCATGAAGAAATCGTCCTCACGAACCAACAGTTGCTTCATTGTAAAGTACGTTTTATTTTTATTATGACGGATGTAAAGTTTTGGAATTAACGTGTCACAGAATCGACCCACGAGCGGAGAAACACCTGTAAAACACCATTTTCTTACATTTTTATGACCAAAGCAAATGGAGGCTTGATTTTTTTTGACTGTGTCTGAAATTAATAAAAGCTGTTTATTTAATCTTTTCTGGGATCCTGAAGCATAAAAATAAGTATTTTGTTTGTGATAAATGTGTCAGGATGAGTTGAAGTGACGGTGCCGCGTGTCTGAGTGTGCTGGCGTCCTTTGAACATGCAGCTCAGAGCTTGGAGCAGCGCGCCGCGCGCACCTCGCTTCAGGTTACCTGGACCTGAACCCGCGTGCGCCGGTTTGGTCGACATGGCGACAGAAAGCAGACGCTGACATCTGATAGGATGTCGTGCCTCTGCTGCGTTTTGTAATACGCCGTCCATGACATCATTTCACAGACTGACTTCAGATGCTTGATGTTCTAAACCTTCATCCACCAATCAGCTGCTGAGCAGGAGCGCAAGGACGTGACTTTTACTCAAGTAAAAGTACTAATACCACAATGTACAAACACTCTGTCACAAGTAAACGTCCTGCATTACTTCAGTAAAAGTGTGAAGGTATAATTAAACTATGACGGTTGTACTTTTACATCTCATTAGATGATTGTGACTCATCATTCGTGTCAAAGCAGGATTTTCCTGTTGGATGAGGTGGAGCTCATTTTCAACTATTTTGTAAAGGACTGAAACTGATTCTGTTCCGTCTGGATCAACCTGCCGATTAATCGATTGGTCGTTTGGAAACGTTCTGAAAATAGTGAGAATGTGGTCACATTGTCACAAACACGCTCAAATATTCACAATAATTCAAAGGAAAAGCAGGAAATGGCCTTGTTTGTGAAGCTGGAGCTAAATATTTTAGAAGGTCAGTTTGTAAAGTAACTACAGCTGTCTGGAAATACTACACTTCTCTCTGACATGGAGTAGAAAGTACCTCATACTTGTACTTTAATACAGGACTATATGTACTCTGTTTGATTCCACCTGTGTAAAAGTGTCTTTTCAGTCTCTGGTTTGTTCTGCTGACCTCTGATGTTTGCATGTGTTGTGCTGCTGACACCTGCTGGACAAACACAAATACAAATTCAACTTTATTGGCAGCTCCATTCCACAGTTAAGTCCAGTCAAAGTAACATTCAGTGAACAATAAACAACAGTCCCACACTCAGACAGAACGACAGACAGAACGCACGACGGACGGCACAGTTCAAACCATCAGCTCGACCCTCTGAGCCGACGTCACACTACAGTTTACTGTGGATGTGAGAAAAACGTTGATCTGTATCTGTAAAATAAGAGGAAGGAACCTGGAACGGCCTGTGCCAATCAGAAGGAAAATGGAGATCATGTTCAGCTGATCAATACGCAAACGACTGATAACCCAGAGAGTCCAGAAAGCTCAGCAGGAGTGCTGAATGTGCATTTTGTCTACAGTCAAACATACAGTTTAACAAAAACTGAGAAAATAGTTTCTAAAAACAAAGAATAAAGAATGAATACGCTCAGTGGCCACTTTATTAGGTACACCTGCACAATCTCCTGCAATTCAATAAATCAGCTCTGCCATAAACTCGACTTTTACTGAGGTCATAACGTTCACTTTCAGGGACTTTAGTGAGTTATGTTTATTGCTGAGGTCAGAGTTGGATCTTCGTACACACTCCTCTCGGTTTAATGACGTCCAGCACAACACCATCATGAACTGACACCTGACTAACACCTGAGCATTACAGGCACTGTACAAACTGACTGTACTGCAGCTGTGCAGGATTGCATTTGAACGACCAGGTGTACCTAATAAAGTGGCCACTGAGTGTCTGTATTTGGGTTTAAATTGATCATTTCTCTCAGTGACTGATTATAAACTCAACACAATCGACTCAGACGACTCTCTCTGAGCTTTGCCTCCATTTTCCCTGTGAGAAGCTCAAAACCAGATGGCAGAAAATGACGATTACAGACCTGAAAAATAACGTGTTTCTGATGATTCAGCAGAGAAAATGGACCATGTGAATGTTGCATCAAAGGAGCGGACGGTCAGTGGTGCAGATTGTGCTTCTGGAGAAATAAGACTGAGCTTCTACGTCCTGGAGGTTAACGGCATCGGCTGTACAGTCCAGTCAGGTTCACAGACGACAGTGACGTTTGGCTTGTTGATACATCCTAAACACAGCGGCACCTCTTTAATCAACATCGAAGGGTTTCCATCGGTATCTACAGACGAGCTTCAGGTGAGGTAACGGTTTTATCAAAGACGAGCTCTAGTTCCAGATGCACGTCGCTTCCCTGCGGCCTGCTGAGGTGCTTCTCACGGGGACAGCCGCTGGTACACCCAGCCGGCCTCTGCGGCGTGCTGGAAGTCGCCCAGCTCAGACTCTCCGTCCTTCGGCTTCGTGAAGACGATGCGGTCGTGAAGCCTGTTGGTCTGACCCTGCCAGAACTCGATCAGGTAAGGCTTGACGATGTAGCCGCCCCTGTTAGCAAAGCACAGATGGAGTATTAAGAAAAAGCATCTGTAAGTCTATCGGCCTGTTAGCCTCAATCAATCAGTTTCTCTCCTTATATGTAAAGCAGGATGTATTTTATTGTCCAGGAGCAGCAACTTCCTGAGGTTTCCACTGGCAACTGAAACAGTTCAACACACACTGAGCTTCAGTCAAAAGTGCCAGGCTAGCTGTTTCCACCTATTTCCAGTCTTTATGCTAAGCTAAGCTAACACACTGTTGGAGTCTCATGAGGAAACCAGCGTTTCTCCCCCTGTCCAACCATTTTAAGGTGGTTCATCTGATTTAAGGTGAGGAACATAAAGTAACGCTCACCAGTAGTCAGGCATGGGCACGTCTGCGTCCTTGTACTTCTCCTCCAGTTCTGCATTTTTCTGCCTCAGATACTGAAAGAAAAAGTGAAAGCTGAGCCTTTTGGATGAAGCATTAGCTTCATGAGACGGGGCGGTTCTGGATCTTACGTCTCTGTTTGGGACCGGAGTGCTCTGTCGGCTCACGACGGCCCCGATCTGGCTGCTCTTTGGTCGGGAGTGGAAGTAGTCGGTGGAGCTCTGCAGGGGGATTCGCTCCACGCTGCCCTCGATACGAATCTGCATATTCAAATAGAAATAAATAAACATTTATTGTGGAAAAATCTGTTAAATATCATCAATAAGACGGAATTTGACGAGATGCTGACCTGTCTGTTAAGGGGCTCCCAGTAGAAGACCAGACACGCGTATGGATTCTTCGCCTGTGGACAAATATAATCAATGAATCCTCAATAAAAAGCCTCTAACTGATTATTTGACTCCTGGTTTCAGCTCCTCTGTGTTCGCCATGACTGCTCAGACTTTGCTCCTTTTGACATTACATCATTTTACGACATTCATATCAGGTGGAGGTCACCTGTCAGTCACTGTGAAGAGAATATGAATGAACAGTGTCGGCTATAAACAATGGTCTGACAGTTTTTAGGAGGCTTTAAGGTCACACAAGGTCACAGAGAGCCTTCGTGTTGCTGTAAGACGTCTTCATCACTCACCAGCTCAGAGCCCTTTCTGCTCTCGTAGTTGGTGAAGAACCGAAAGCCTTCGTTGCTGTAACCTTTCAGGAGGACCATACGAGCGGAGGGACGTCCGTCTCTGCACGGGCAGACATGAGGCTGACATCAGACTGTGAACAACTGACCACAGATCAGCACTTTGAATTCAAGAGTCACCTACTCTGTGGCGGTGGCGATGCACATGGCGTTTGCCTCTCCGATTTCAGGGCACTTTGTGGCTTGATCGAACCAGCTTCCAAACTGTTTGATTGGGTCCAGAGATACAAGCTGGCTCTCCTCAAAGCACTGTGCAGAAATTAAACACAACATCCTTTTTTAATAGTCAAGGTCTGAAACAGCAGGGGAGCACATCTGCTTGTCCACCTGTACCACACACAGTATTCAAGACAGCCAGGTTAGAGAAATCAAAGTACATACTGCAGTATTTGTGCATCAAACACTGGACTTACATCATCATAACCTTGCAGCTGCACAGACCGGACAGTGTATTAAGTTGTATCACTGAGTATATTTCACCGTGACACAGGTTAGTCAAGTCATTTAAACGCCTCTCACCTCCTCATCTCCTTTGTATTTCTTCCTCATGTCACTCAGGTCCATGTTTGTGCGGTCACTCGTTGATTTCCGGTAGATACTCAGTGCAAAGACGCTGTGCTGACCCACGGTCAAAGTGGCGTGAGACGGATTTCCAGCAAATACACCGATATGCCTCAGTAAATTCGTACTGAGAATGCGCCTCATGCTTGTCAAAGTGACGCGCCGTCAGCACGCATTGCCCCCCCTTACGTAAAATATTACGCAAACATGTCAAGTGTTTTGTAACCGGGCCAAATGTTTAAGTATAACAACGGTTTGGACGGAAATGAAATTATATTTTCAAGCTCGGAGTTTGTTCAAGAATATACACGGGGCTGTGTGTAAAGTAGGCTTGATTTAAACACAAAACGTGAAAAGCGATGACATTGGTGATTAAAACTCCACACATCGATGCATGATGCTGCATTCAAGACATATCTGTTATTAGCAACTAGTTGTACCCCTAAATGTCTAATCTCTCAATCAAAATATAATTAAGCCACTTTTTCTGTCTGGCATTTATGGTAAATCCCATTTGGCTAAAATGGCTAATGTTATGTTAACAAATGGGTGGTAAAAATGTCCGCAAAGCCGCCACCGCTACCAGTTAATTACATTTAAACAAAATCCGACATTAACATTGATACAACAATATATTGCTTTTTGTGACCGATTTCACTTATATACATGCTATATTTAACTGAATTTGAATATACAAAGATGTAACACGATAAAATAACAAAAGATTGAGTTCTACAATTATCTGGTGTGATTGTCTTTCTGCCGATATTCCATGAATGCAGCATTTGTATCGACGTCATTTCCTGGATTACGTTTTCCTGTTAAACATGGCGGCGACCTTGTGTGTAAAATTGTTACCGAAACAAGGTAATTTTGAGTCAATACTGCATTTCTGTCCGTAGTTATCTGTCTGTAGTGAGTTAGCATTTTGTTGTCTGTTATTCTAGAACCAGCTAAAGCTAGCAGTAATAACTGTGCTTCCTTTAAAGAGCTTACCAGACAGTCTACAAGTGTGTAGTTAGCCGGTTAGCATAGCAACCTCAGACGTAGCAAGTCGAACATTAGCGGGTTTTTAACAAACTTTGCGCTTTTCAGGATGGCTGCCCCTGACACAGAGTGTTCGGCACGGCTCCAAGGCCGTGACTCGCCACAGGAGACCGATGCACTTCCTCAAACAGAAGCTCGTGGCTGTCACACAGTACATGCCTCCAGCGCGGATTGCTCCTCCAGGCGCCTATCCATCCCAAAACAAACAGACACAGGAGGTAACATTGAGTTCATGATTTCATTTGCTCCCATTCCTCCACAGGAGCCTCAGTGAGGTTCTGCATTGATGCTGGGCGATAAGCTCTGGCTTGTTCATCCCAAAAGGTGTTTGTGCACAGAAACATTGTCAGGTTGAAACGGGAAAGGAGCTTCCGCAGACTGTTGCTGCAAAGTTGGAAGCACGCCATTGTCTAAAATATCAGTGTGTTGTCGCATTAAGACTCCTTTCATTGGCCCTAAGTCTTGTAAACCTTTAAAAACAGCCCTCAACTGAATCCACGTTTGTCTCTTCTTTTCTGTTTGACCAGGATAATCCTTTGATGGTAGTCATGAAGAGGGATTTGAAGAAGGTGTTCCAGGACTTTAAGATGATCGCTGTGGTCCAGAACAACGCCAGTAGCGCAGAGGACATGCTGCTTCTCAAGCACAGACTTTATAAACATGGCATCACCATCAAGTTCTTCTCAAACCAGGTAAACTTTTGCTAAACTTTTATTTATGTTTCTGTGGCTTGAGTTCACCGTGCAAGCAGCCTTTCCCCCTTCCCCCGGTGTGGCTCACTATTTAAATTCTAAATCTCTGCTGGACCGTAACATTTAACCTGTTCTTGGTTACTACTTATTGTTTTTATTTCAGGATATTACATGCAATGTATTTTTAAATGGTTAAAATCCTAAACCCCTGCCTTAGTCTCACCAGTCCTATCCCTCCAAATAAATCCCAGGCGGTGAAACAGTACATCATCTCTAGAGCTGCTGCATATTAGCAAAATGTACGTTTTCCTAAACCTGATTTCACTCACGCATCGCTGCAGGTTGAACTCATCTGTAATCACGCTCTCTTTCAGGTGGTGCGGTCGTTCCTGAAAGACAGCGTTTACTCCAACATGGCTCCTCTGTTCATCGGTCCCACAGTTCTGATTGTCAGCAAAGAGCCGGCGGTGAAGGAGCTGCTGAGGACTCTGAGGGCCAGCCCACAGATGACACTCCTGGGTACGTTTATCTTCTGTCTGCACACAAGGAGGAACTCTGTAATGCAGCCTGATCGTTTTATAATGTCTGCTGCAGAAAAAGATCTGACTGATACACACAGAAATGACAGATGATGGATGTGGGTCCAGAAACACCTTTGGTGATCCTGAATTGGCATTTTCAGACCAAGACAATTAAATTAATGCTGTATTAGTGATAAAAAGGGGAACCTTACTTCAGATCCTCAAGGTGTGTTTGAAAAGTGAAGAAAGATATTTAAGTGATAGGTTTTTGAGAACAGTCACAGCTTTAATACGGTATTATCTTATTGTGGAAACTTGCTTTATACTGTAATTAAATAATGACCCACATACACAAATTACTAAAAATGTAAAATTCATTCTACACCTGAGCTTCTATTGCTATTGAAAAAATGTGCCTTGTTTGTCCAGAAATGTCTAAAATGTCAAAAATCTTGAATCATGAGAGACCAAATTAAGGTCATCAAACACTCAGAAAATCCCAAAGATGCTGAATTTAGAGAGAAGCAAATTCTCCCTTCTGAGAAAGTCAGCCAGCAGCTGTTTGGTAAATTAATTAATTGATAAAATATTTCCATAATTTTTTCAGTCAGTCATTTGAATAACATGCTTAACAGATTGTGATCGAGGCTTTTAGCTGCAGCTCACCCACCACTGCACTGATCACCTCCACAGGAGCCTGTATAGAGAACACGTTGCTGAGTGCTCAGGGGGTGCTCAGCTACTCCAAGCTGCCGTCAGTCACTGTTGCTCACGGCGAGCTGGTCGGCGGGCTGGCGATGCTGACCTCCCGCACAGCCTCCATGCTGCAGCACCACCCAGCCCACCTGTCCGCTCTGCTCCAGCAGTACGTCAAGCAGCAGAGCTCGGACGACAGCGCCGAGGGAGCTCCTAAAGCGGAGGAAGCCACGTAGAGCTTCAGAGGAAATGACTGAGACTGACGCCTCGCAGGTTTCCAGCTGCTTGGAATGAAGACGGACTGATGATGGATGCAAACAAACAGAATTTATTATAATTTAGTACCAAAGTTCCAAGCAAATCTGTAAGCAGCAGAGGTTTGAGTGGAGCAGTTCAAGTGGTGCTAAATTCAACTAAATTACACAAAGTGCATCCGCCTGTAGAAGCACTGTGGCTACTGCGAATGAAGTGGTCTGCAGAGCTGACTGTTTTCAGTGCACCTCGCTCTGTTAATGGAAGTCTTGGATGGACAGTGCAGCAAATATGTCAGTGCTGCCCAAACAAAGCCCGTATTTAAGGATAAAGTCACATATAAATAAACTATGTGGACACCGTCTGTTGCTCAGCCTCATTTGTTGGAGTTAAGACTTGCAGGATTTGTCAGACGTGCATTTAAAAGTGAAGTTTTTTAGTGTGTTAAATGTGTAATCTCCACGTTTGATTTGCCCTCTTGACACACACTGTGATACCAGCTGGAGCGGCAGCGTTGTTGTAAAGCATAAGTGGCATCATGAAAACCACTCCAGCCAAAATAAACACAAGTGGTCACAGATCCCGATGCGTTAATCTGCAGATTACAGCATGTTAATCTGGGTCAGTTAGTCTATAATGGCCTGCCTTTGTGAGGGAGACAGACGCTCACAGTCCTCTGCAGAGGACAGAATGTCCAAATGTCTTCATCTGATTCACAAACCAAAGTAAAGGTGCACAAACTGCCAGATCAAAACAAATGAAAATGCCTTGTTTTCGAGATTTATCATGAAACGATATGAGCTGCAGACGAGGAGGAATCACGTGCACCGTTTCCAAACTACTCTAATAATGATGACAAATGAAGGGTTAATTATGACCTGCAGTGAATGATAGACGAATAAGAGCCCATAGCAACAAATATTGATGTTTTGCATACAATTATTACAGTTATTACACGAATAAAAGCACACTTCACGGCTGGAACACAATATTCTAATATAATATAATAAATACATAATTCCATGACTTCCCGGCGTGACGCGGCTCTGTTTCAACATGAGTAAACTCGGTGTGTAGACTGAGTGGAGGTTGGCTGGATTTACCCTCCACCACATCCCTTCCAGACACTCGGTGTAATTCCAGCTAATGCGGATAAAGCGCAGGACACATTGCGCACGTCGCGCGCCGCCTGCGACGCACGGCTCGCGTCGGATCTGGACTGGAGGCAGCGCGTGTCACTCACCGCCGCTGAGATTATGTGATCAGTCAGTGATTATCTGAGGAGATGCCATGTAGTTTGACTCCTTTTTCTTTGCTTTTGTTTGTTTTTTGATCGGGCTTCGATGGAAAAACGGTTTCTTCGTGGAAATGGTGATTTTGCGCAGTTTCTCAAACGCCAGATGAGACATTTGTTGGGTTTTTCAGGCGCAGAGGACTGCAACAGATGATGAGAGTCGGACGTGGATTTCAGGTAAGACTCCTCTCTGACTTTGAATATTAGTCTGCTCAGAAAACACTAAACTAAGATTTCAAAGTTTGGCTTCAGTTCTGATGCAAATGACCGAATCACTCGAATATTTAGTATAATTTGGACATTAAATGTAACCTACAGGAATCTGCCGTGAATGCATCATGGCTCCGTATTCACGTGGTTAAAACACCATAAAAACTTTGGCTGGGAATCAGTTCCTCTCTCTTGTGTGCGCACCTCAGTGAGGAGCTTGTTCAGGTCTGATGAGTCCACATGGACCCTGGAGGATGTGAAACCAGACCCGCTGCTCACACACGGTGTGTCAGTGTAGCTGCCTCCTGTCTGTGCTTCTGTCAGTTAACTGTTGATCAGAGTGTGTTTGTGACAGACAGCAGCTCCTCTCTTCTTGGTCTACTTCGAGTCAAAGCATTTGTTTGGAGAAGCCTGTTTCAAACTGGACAGGAAATGGAGTGAAGTTGGTGAATTTCACGCTCATTCATAAACATTTATCCCTCTCAGATGTCACCCGCGCTTTATTGGCTGCAGTTGTTATTGTGAAAATGAGTTTATAGCTGCCATAATCTCTTCACCCCGTCCTCTGGCATGATGCAGTTTGGTGGCTGTTGCCCAAAATGCAGTTTTCACCTCGGCTGACTTGCTTTGTTGGCTTCCATTTCCGTATAATGAGCTCATGGTGTCAGTTATCATCAGAGTTCAGATCATATCTCGTCTCTTTGGGTCAGACAGCAGGAAAAGCGGCTGATCGAGAATCGTTTGTTCTGAATGAATGATGAATGAATGAAAGTGCACAACCTCGACTGTGTCCAGCTCCACAGTAAATGATAGATTTTCACTGAGTTCTGCAGAAGTTAGTTTCATGGACCTTTTTGTCTTTTTTGCAAAAGCTTCAAATCTGTAACATGACTTTAAGATCACAAAAAGATTTTTACTCGTAGAATATTCTTAATTTTCCTCCTCGAGTAAGCGAGCTCAGAAACCTGCAAATCCTTTCATCCTGTTTCCGCCACATGCCTCCATCACTGAGGTCAGTTACTCTCATCCTCTCCTGCCTTTACGTAACAGCAAGCCAGGAGGGTTCTGCCCAGAATTAGAGGGAAATCAGTTTGGATGCGACGCAGCCTTCAGGCACTGGTGATGTTACAAATACAGAGGTAAATTAACTTCCCCTCCTGAGTTAATAAAGTTAGTTTTGCAAGTTAAATGCACTTTGCAAATGCACACGTGCAATGTTTTCTCTATGCAGAAAAACATTCAAATGTTTTTGTAATTGCACTGCAGATTTTTGCGTCTTTAAGCACTAAACTTTTTTTTTTAAAGTGCTATAAAAACAGTAGACATTTGTCTTCTTCTTATTTCGCATTCATCGATATTTCAAACATCCACCCAGATTCCAAAAAGTTGTGTAAAGCATAAATAAAACATGTGAGCCTTTGCTAATACTTCTAATAATCAGTAGAGAACAGGACAAAAACAATATATTTAAAAATACTGGGAAAGATGTGGAACGCTCCAAGAACACCTGTTTGGAACATCCCACAGGTAAACAGGTTGATTGGTAACAGGTGAGAGGATCATGTTGGGTATGAAAGGGGCATCCTGGAAAGGCTCAGTCGTTCACAGAGGATGGAGTGAGGTTCACCACTTAGTGAGCACATGACTGGATGAAGGACGTTACTACATGAGCTGAAGAACATCATCGTTGCTCTTTGATATCAGACATCTTTCTGACAGTCGTCCTGCTGTGATTGCAGTCAGCGTGTTTTGTGTGGCGTCAGAGTTCTCTGCCTCAGGATTGTGTTTCTCTACATCCGAGTGACATGCGGCTAAAAACGTCCCCTGAAAAACCAATTAAGCAGAGGTTGGTAATCCTCTCCCTGCAGGCGGTCGCTGTTACACCGGCGTGATGAAGCTCTTCTGACTTACGTTCTTCAACTGGTTAAACAGAAGCCTGAAGTAGTGAATTAATCAAGCGATGAAGAAGAAAGATATTGACTTCTTTATCTGAGATGTTACATCCTGTAACTGTTCCTGCATCCACTCGCTTTGAACATGTGTTTCTGTCTTTTTTAAGCACCGCCGCCCACCCAAGTGCAAAAGCTGTAAGATTAACAGATTACTCAGTGACAAAGCAACCGCGAGAATGACTCCACACCTTCACAGGCCGTTCCTGTTTCTGCCTCAAGCATCTTGTGGAGAGAAGTTTGGCAGCTGTGCTCAAATTCATCATTTATGCTTCGCTCTTTCGAAAGAAAAAACTACAATTCGGCTGCGTTCATTTAGAAATATGTGGCCAAAAATTACAAGTATTCCCACATTTGTTGATTTTGGGGTGAATATTGAGTTCTGTTGCTCAGTGTGGGTGACTTTCTGATCCAGAGTGATCTAGATGAGGATCCAGGATACCTGAAGTGGATCCAGGCAGCTCTTACGACGTCACCTCGATTAGGTAACTGGATTACAGTCCTCTGTCGCCGGCTGCTCCGCTGAGCCTGTTTAACACTTTCTCTTTGCTGTCTTGCCATCATGGCTCAATCTAAAGTCTTCATACATCAAACTTCACACATGCAGCATTTGATAAGAGTAAGAGGCTGAAGTTCAAGCTGACTCAAACTTTGACTGTTTATTCCACTTGGGCCATGACATTGAACACATCACCATTAATTGATTTGCTGGAAAGCCAAAAATCGACTCCAGCTTCTCTGATGTGATGATTTTCTGCCTTTCTCTGTTTCCGAGCGAACAATCTCACCATAAAACACATTTATTCTGGAGCTTTTGACCACGTCACATGTTGACGTGTGGATTTGACAAGCAAGTAAAAGCAGCAATAATACTCTATTACAAGTAAAAGTCCTGCGTTTGCCTCCTCCTCACCTTGCAGGCGGCTTTCGGCAGATTGAACCTTTTCAACGACCTGCCGATCACAACAGGGAGGAGAGTCTGAAATGGATTCACACGGATCCCCCCTCAACCGCAGCCAATCGCTGGCCAGCGGCCTGGAGAAGAACTCACCGACGTGGAAGCCGTCGCACTCTCGGAGCAGCAGCACTCTGTCGTCTCGCCACTCCAGACAGGTGAGGCCCAGAATGACGCCCGGCCTGTAGTTTCAGGTGTTTTCATCCTGAAATACAGTCGTTATTTTGCATGAAGCAAAAAGGGTCCAAAGAAAATGAATAACAGTAATGTCAAGTCATCATTGTGCGTATAATAGAAAAGAAAACAGGACTTACTTTTTACTATAAACACGCTTCACACAATCAGTCAATTGTAAGAGGTCAGTACAAATCCAGAAATAGTAGAATAAAAGTCAGAACTTCCCTTGTTTGAACCTCCCTTGTTTTCCCATTCACGCTGCCTCTAGATTATCAAAGACTGGGAGGTGATCGACGACTTTCAGGCGGAAATGAACCCAGGAGGCGACAGTCCTCACGATATGACCACCCCGGGTATCTGCGAAGGATATCTTCTGAAGAGGAGGAAGTGGCCTCTGAAAGGCTGGCACAAGGTGAGAAACCGTCCACTCAGCCGTCCTGTAGGACGACGTGTCGACTTCATGAAAGAAGTCAGTTCTTAAAGGATGATTTTGATCTCTTTTCCAGCGATACTTTGTCCTGGAAGCAGGGATCTTACGCTACTCCAAAAATCAACAAGATGTAAGTGGACAGTACGTTTTCCGACAGGAGATTTCATCGTAGATTTGGAACCACTGAAACGTACCTTTGTCCAATCCAGGTCTCCAGAGGACGAGTCCAGGGCTCCCTGGATATGAGCCTGGCAGTGATGTCCATCAACAAGAAATCCAATCGGATTGACTTGGATGCAGGGGACATTCTCTATCACATGAAGGTAAACGTAGTTACCAAACGCTGCTGCTGTGTTTCAAACGTGTGCTTTCAGGTTGAAAAGACTTTCCTTGTCTCTCCAAGGCGAAGAGCCATGACCTCTTCTACATTTGGGTGACCAAGCTACAAGCCCACCGCCTGTACAAGAAGAATGAGGCAGCTCACGCTCACAGCGGCTTCCTCCAGACGTTGTCCCATGGCGCTGCAGCTGGACAGGCTCAGAGAAACGGAGATTTGGTGACTGTCAAATAAACAACAACAACAAAAGCAAAGCTAACCACCTTCACAGGCGACGCAAAGTGATTAACTGCTGTGTCCTCTTCCCCGTGTCTTCACGCCGCAGAGCTCTGCAGGCAGGGCGGACTCGGCCGGAGCGTCGGGAGTGCTGCCCTCAGCCAACACCGCCGTGAACAGCAAAGTGTCTGCGTGGCTGCAGCAAAGCCACAACCAGGACACCTGCGTTCAAGGTGTTTGTCCTATGTTCAGACAGAGTCCTATGAAAGAAGCACGTCGTCAGAATGAGGTCTTTAAAGGGGACATAATGTTGTTTTTCATCTGATAAAATACATTAATGTAATAATAATAACAAATGAGACACAGTTACTGAACTTAACATTTATTCAGCACTAATGTCTGCATTGTCTCTGTTTGCTTAAGTGGATCTGCACTCTGTCTGCAGTGCACTTATTTTAAATAACCGATCGACGCAGATTATCCCAAAATGCCAGATATTGACACGATCAGTTGGCTGACTGATTAATCGGTCTATCACTAATCTAAATGTTTAAAAGTATCCACATACTGCACCCACAGTAATACAGCTGTCTGTGTGGAGACCTTCCTTTTTCTACTGTAAAATGCGATCATGACCACAGGAGTCTTCTCTGATTGATTACTCAGTAAAGACAACACCTGTCATGTCTTCTTCCAGAGCTGAACCGCTGCCATTTGGACCTTTGTGAGCTAAACCGCTTAATCCAGAGCCTGCAGACGCTGGAGGCGGGCCAGGCTTTCACTAACGGAGACCTAAAGCGCATCATCAGCATACAGGTTGACTTCCTGCTCCAGACCAAATCTCTCCTCCGCTCCGGGCAGCATCGCATGGAAATGAAATTATTCATGTGTTCTGTCGCAGAATCTTTCACTGGAGAAGCCGAAGAAGTCGAGGTCAGGGAAGATGTGGGGACACTCGCGCACTCTGTCCAGAGTGGAGGCCCTGGGAATGGTAAGAATGGTCCGTAACTTACTCCTTTATCAGTGTTTAGACGAGGAGGTGTTCAGACATTGACAGCACTGATTGTTTAAAGTTGATTTGAAGTCATTGGTTTTTGATTGAAATCATTATTCCTGGTAATTTTTTGAGATTATACTGGGTTTAAGTATTTCACATCCCAAACCTCCTGTAACATTTTGGGGCTTTTCTCTAATCCAAAGCCTATTCGTGGGATTACTAAATCGGTGAGTTGGCAACGGGCAGAACATGAGACAACTTTATTCATAAAACTCATTCTCTGTTTACACACTGAAGCAGACTTCTACCCTGAAAATGAGCTGTGATTATGTGAATGATGACTCAAAGGAAAAGGTTGTTTCCAGGTTAAAATGGTGACCGTGTTGTGTTTAAATGGCTCTTTCTGTGTGTTCCAGCGTGGTGTATTTGTCGTAGATGTCCCACCTCTTATGCACTTTTATTCAACATCTAAAACATATTTATATACCATAACATAGCCTACAGCAATGACATGATATTGATTTATAGAATCATTGGAACTGTAGAGTGAATAAATTAATAGATTAATCAACTAAACCCACGTTTTGTTTCAATGATCGTAGTCAATCCTGATCTTTAGAAGCCAGAGCACTACGGCTCTGAAGGTTTTCTTTCTCACCAGACAAACAGACCTGATTTCAACGTGAACACAGTGAAGTAGCTGGTAGGACAGAAAACCTGCAGGCCTGGGTTCCTAGAGGTCCATGTTGGACCCATAAAAAGCTCGTCTACCTGATTTTCCTCCAGCTGTGTCTTTACAGTACAGGTACAGAGTGACCTGTAACAGCAGGGAGAACACAGGTGTAACTAATAACATTGAAAATGACTCAGCTGTTTTGGTCAATTCGGTTCAAACAACAATAAAACAGCTGAAACTGTCCCAGTGATCCAACAGGCCTCTGTTCTGTTGCAGCTTAATGGTGCAGTTATTTTAGTTACACCTGCGTTTGACAATCACCCTACAGCTCGTATTAAAGGAATAGTTTGACATTTTGGGAAATATATGTTAATTGCTTTATTGCCAAGTGAAGACTGATTCCACTGTCAGGTCTGTACTGTGAATGTGAAGCTACAACCGGCAGCTGGTTAACTTAGCTTAGCATAAAGACTGGAAACAGGGGGAAACAGCTAGCCTGGCTCCGAGCACAGAGCACCTCCAAAGCTCACACAAAAGTGTAAAAAAATGAAGATTTGTGGTTTTACAAGGTTTGTGAGGAGTATTTCTTAGCTGACATGACAAGTGCTAATGCTAAGCTAAGCTAACTGGTTGCTAGATGTAGCTTGAGAGGGGTATCAATCTTCTCATCTAATTCTCTGCAAGAAAGTGGAGAACCATATTTTGCCAAATATCAAACTATTCCTGCAGCATTCTCATGTTTGTTCTTCTATGGTCTTCATGTGGGAAAGACTGCTCAGGACTGAAACCTCCTGTGCTGATAACAGACGAGGACTTTTACACCTTTACACCCAAACTGACAGATAAGAAAGCCATTGTGAATTTAACCAGTGATTCAACCACCTCCGTCCTCCTCTGTTCACCTCATAGCTCTCCTCCAGTCACCTGAGCAGCTCGTCTCACCTCGGTGCATCCGTCCCCTCTATCCCTGACTACGTCTACTCCCAGCTGTCCCCTCCTACGGTCACACTGCCGCCCGAGGGCAAGAAAATCCAGCAGGACATCTGCACCATGTCGCTACGAGGTCAGAAAAGCAGATACATGCATGCATACGCTCAGGTAGACAGGGTTCATAAATGTTGGTAATGTGGGAAGACGAGCAAATCCAAGACTGGGATTAAAGAGATCAGGACAACTTGAAAGCAGAATGAGTGTGAGTCCAAATTTCCACTAGAGCATCCTCTTCTTCCTTTTCAGTGCTCGCTTCCCTGAAGTCAGTGCATGAAACTTTGTCCCAGGAGAGGCAGAAGCTGCAGGAAGTCTGGGAAACCAACAACATCCACCCGTCGAACACATTAGCTGTGGTAAGAGTCTTAGTGTCGTGGATTCTCTGGCACATATTTCCTCGTAGTTTTTGATGGCTGAACTTCTGTTTCCCTCCCTCTTTATCGTCGGGTGTCGTTAGCCTGCAGCAGAAAGGCAGTCAGCCCACGGGCCTCCGTCAGTGGCCGATTCAGCTGCGGAGTATTTTGACGCGAGCGACGACATCCTTTGTGGTAGTTCCTCTGAGGTGTCTGACGAATCAGGACTTAGCGATGGAAGCACCACCAACTCTGAGCCAGAGGAAGGACACGGTGGGTACATGCACATGAAATATGTTATTAAATTCGTTTTTTAACTTTGAACTTCACAAAGCACCTCTGAAGGAACGTTTATGCTTGCATTAATCCCAAAAATGACTGCAGGTTTGGCATGTCAGACTGAAATATCTCAACAGCTATTCAATAAAGCTGTTAAAATTTGCACAGGTGTTCATGGTGCCCATTAGCATTTAGCTCAAAGTGTTGCTATACACTATTCTTCTTCTTCTTTCCTGAATAGATTACACTTTTGTCTTGATAACTTAATTATTTCCTCTCAACCACATTACAGCCTCAGCCACCCGGAAGTACCGTGCTAGCATTTCCAAGACTCCTAACAGCGTTGTTCCCAAGAGCACCGGCCGGCGAACTGCACTTCCTGCTCCCTGTCCTGACAACAGCCATGTGGGCCTCATGGCTATCCTCTACAATAACATAGGCAGGGACCTTCTGATAAATCACACCGCTCTGCAGGCACATACAAATGATTTGACACAGCGGTTTTCTGAAGCTTACGTGCTGTCTGTCCTCAGGTAAAGACCTGGCTCGAGTGTCCATGCCTGCTGCTCTCAATGAGCCTGTTAACCTGCTGCAGAGGCTGTGTGAGGAGCTGGAGTACAGTGAGCTGCTGGATACTGCCAACAATACACCGGACCCCTACGAGAGGATGGTGAGACATATGTTTGTGCAGGACAGATAGGAAAATGTGTCAATACAGGCATATTGTTGTTGTTGCAACCCTGATCTGACGTCTCAGATGCTGATAATGTTCCCTAAAGTGATAAAAAAAAAGTGTTTTCCACACAGTGTGCACCAAGCCATTAATAAGAATGAGATGTACTATTTGCAGACAAACAAACTGAGATTTCGCGTTTTGCCTCCTACAGATTTACATCGCTGCCTTTGCTATCTCCGGTTACTCCACCGCAACGTTCAGAAACCGCTACAAGCCCTTTAACCCGGTGCTGGGGGAGACCTACGAGTGCATCAGAGAGGCCCGGGGCTTCCGTCTCATCAGTGAGCAGGTGTCACAGGAAGAGCTTCACAGACACGACATTCATTACACAACGTCTTACTCAGCAGTATCGTGTTTGTCTCACGTCCATGAAAGCCTTTAAACGCTCTGAGTGGCTGCTACAGAAATGATTAAAATGACCTTTTAAAATTAGGAGAAGATTATGGGGAATTACCATTTAGCCCCCATAATCCCCTCCTGTAAATTAAGGCGATCCACTGCACGAATCCACACTCAGTGATTTATTGCTTTCATACTCATCCTGAGTACTTAAATGTCAGTCCTCAACAGGACTCAGGACTTGTAATCCAGAATATTGTCAGTCTAACAGTCTAAACGATCAATGATGGCTGTGTTGCATTCAGGGGCTCCAGTATCAGTGCTGTTGTGAATGCTGGCTCAATCCTAAATCCTAAAAACATAACCAGTCCTGCACACCTGAGCTCATGGTCATTGGATGAAGTTGCTATGCTTTAACAGGAAGTCCATTGATTTTATACACCAAAGCTTGTTGGGAAAAACAACTGTATATAAAAAATGTGTGTTTAAGCTGCACAAAGTCTGATTAACTGCCTCTAAAAAGGTGTCAGTTGGAGCTGAAGACAGCAAGTCTGAAGCAAGTGTCTGCGGACCATAAACATGAGGTTCTTCTGAACAGTCTGGTTGTATGTGGTCAGATTTGTAATCTTTTCTCTGGACTCCGTCAGGTCTGCCATCATCCTCCCATCTCCGCCTGCCACGCCCAATCAGAGAACTTCTCCTTCTGGCAAGGTGACACTCTTCTTTCATCAAACCAGTGTTCTTTGTTCCAGTTAGCAGTGCTGATCACATTTATCCTCTAACTTTACCTCTAACAGACCAGCGATGGAAAAATAAGTTCTGGGGAAAGTCACTGGAGATTCTGCCAACGGGAATGGTGAACGTCACTCTTCCAAGGTAAACAGTCGACGCCTGGCTGTCTGTATTAGCAAATGTGCTGCAGGTGGTTGTCGTTGCACCATGTGATGAAGCTCTCGATCAGGCCTCTGTACTCCACAGAGTGACACTTGACACCTTTTGTTAAATCCCTTTAAATCTTCATTATTATATGAGTCTGGACAGACATGGATTTGCTTGTATTTGCTTTAAAAGTGGCTGTATTTCTGCGTTTTGTCCAGGTATGGAGACCACTACGAGTGGAACAAAGTCGTGACCTGCATCCATAACGTCCTCAGTCAGCAGCGCTACCTGGAGCATTACGGCGAGGTCACCATCCGCAACCTCAAGAGCAACGTCTGCACCTGCAAGATTACCTTCGTCAAGGTGAGCAAGCGACTTCCTGCTCCTCTCGGTGCTGTTTGTCGCAGGTGATCTGACTGTGTTTGGATCCACAGGAAACCTTTTGACTGACGCCTTTGTATTTTCTTTGTTAGTCTCGTTATTGGGGTTCAGACACGAACAAGAATGAGGTCCAAGGCACGGTGCTGGACCAAACTGGGAGCGTCATTCACCGGTTCGGAGGTCTGTGGCATGAAGGCATCTTCTGTGACACCCTGCCGACTCCCAAATGTGTCTGGAAGCCAAGTGAGTCCATGATCACCGCGAACAAGACGTAGGACTTATTCACAAACCTTTTTACTCTTTAGGTTGTCCTTCAGGTGTCCTGTGTGTCCACGTAATTAGCCCCATTGATGAGATTCTGCTTCAGAGGTTTAAATAGAAGTGAAGGGGAATGAAGCGCTCCCTGGTGCCAAAACTGCTAATCAGCATAAATCCAAGTGTCACGTTTGTGCAGCAGCTCACCTGAGAGGCTCATGTCGCCCTGCAGATCCCCAGCCAAAGGATGACCTGCTGTACTATGGCTTCTCCACCTTCGCCATGGAGCTGAATGAGCTCACCCCAGACCTGAAGCCTCTCCTGCCTCCGACCGACAGCCGCCTGCGCCCGGACCAAAGGTGAGAGATCCTCAGCGTTTGGAAGATTTAAATGTTCTTCAGATGTTTCTGATGCTCTAATGGGCACTTGACAAGAAGAAGAATAATTGTTTTTATATGCCACTTTTCAAGCTTAAACACAAAGTGCTTTCCAAATTAAAGGGTTTACAGAATGAAAAAGTGTCCCTGGGTACGTTAAATTAATGGATTAGGAGAATAATATGTACTTAAATGGGACCAGGATCAATACATGTTGTATTAAAGTGAGTGTAATTGACTAACTTCCTCTTTTCTTAGGATGCTGGAGGAGGGGAAGGTGGAGGAATCAGACAGGAAGAAAGACGACATCGAGGAGTTCCAGAGGGAGCGGAGAAAAGAGCTGAGCAAAAGGGGAGAAGAACACGTTCCACGTTTTTTCAAGTGAGTCCATCGTTCCTTTAATCCTGATTATAGAAGACTAATAACAAACTATTATGTCCTTTTAATGCATGTCGTTATGACAAATGTATAAACTCCCTCTAATCTTTAATGATAAAGACCATAAAGTAATGAGGCTTTATTGTCTGTATTACTAATATTAAATGTTTAACCTTAGTGTTTCATTGCATAAATAAATAAATCCATATATTTAGTGCATATTGGTCTGATATATAGATATTTGTATTACTCAGTACACTTATGTTCCTACAGATATGTGTTCAAAATGTTCTATTTTCAGGTTTTCTTGTGCGATATCAGAGTGTGTAAATGATCTTTATTTCTTCATTATCCTCAGGAAAGCCAAAGATTCCTGCGGACGGGACGTGTGGTTGACAAACGACACTTACTGGAAGCTCAGAGAGAATCCAGGTTTCGCTAACATTGAAAACACAATTCTGTGGTGATGAGGCGACAGCGACGAGGGACGCCAGACGAATACCGGCGGTGGACATTCGGACAGCATGTATGAACCGCTCTGAGACGCCTGCAGAGCGGAGAGAGTGCTGCCGATCTCTTCTGCACACCCATGACTGGCTCATGGGAACCAGGCGCTCACCAGTCCGGCTCCCCAGCATCCAGGTCTCATCAGGACCAGTTTTTTAATGTTTCTTTTTTTAGATTACTGTGTTTGTTTATATTTCCGAGGATTTCACCGTCCTCTGTCGAAGGAACTGAACGTGTGACGCACACTCGGCAGTCTTCTGAAGTCGACATTGCAGTAGTAAGAGAGGCCTGTTCTATTAGCATTATTTAACGTGAGCATTCAGTCCCATCATGCTCTCCTCTCAACCAGTTTACTGCGTTTATGTATGTGTGTTTTATGTGCTGACGTCAGCACTACAGTCAGGCCTGGATCAGTGAACAGCAGCCAACGCAAGGGGGCAGCCGGTTTGTGGCTGAGCCCCTGTGCAGCAGCCTGGGTCAGACCCTTCGCTGCATGTCTCTCTACTGTCACTATGAAAAATTAAAAGTGTGGGCAAGAAGCCCCCTCCCAGGCTGCAAGTGATTCATAATACATATGAAGTTTAAGACAGTATCTGTCTGGACGCTGCGGTCATTGTTAACATAGACCATGTGATGGTGCAACATCTGCGAAAGCATTTGAACGTTTTTTATTACTTTAAAGATAATCACCAATATTCAGTATATCCACATATTTAAAGGAGGAGAAAAGATATTCTACTGTGTTTTTCATGTCTTTAATAGTGAAAAGAATATCCAGCTGGAATCATATACATCCTGTATTTATACAATACATTAAACAGTCGACGTCACAGTTGTGTTTTCATTTCTCTTAATTTATTAAAACTGCACTTGGCTGCAGATAAATGTGTCTCGTAAGTAAGAGTTCCGGCACAAATTAACGTTCACCTCATTTTTCATGAAACTGGATGTGCAGCATTTTGAAAAGGCGCTTTCAGACCAACACGTCAACGAAATAAACATCAACCCAGCCGAGATTTGTCATGTGTAAGCTTTAATTTCATGAATAAAAAAACAACAGTACAATACACAAATATGCCACCTTTAATAAATAACAGTTTTCCCCTTCATCTTGCAGTTTATAAGCTCTTAATGAAAGAGTCAAAGGAGCCATTATCGCTCCGCCGACATCAACAGTGCACATGATCACACACGAAAAAGAACATGCTCGTCGCTTCGCCCCGTCTGGTCTCCCTTCGTCACTTGTCTGTATGGTACAGTATAATCTCTGGATTCTGCACAGTCTTCTCTTACTGAGGGAAATGTGTGTGCAAGGGAAACACAGACTCATGGGAAATGGAGGTATTAGAGGTTTAGCATCAGGGATGGGCTGAAGTAATAGCTGAGATTGTCCAGCAGGGGTCGTTCCTGAGGCGCCTGAAAGCATTTTTCTGCTGCTGTCTGCTGTGAAACCTCTGCCCTCATGTAGGTGCAGGGTCACCGAGTGAGCCACGAAACAAACCACAGCACAGAAAATAAATAACTGGCATCGTCCACAGGCCAGCGATCACGTAACCTTCGCTCTCATTGTTTCCGCGATGCCTTCGTTAACTCTCTGTTAATTGCACTTGAAACAAGAATTGTCCACCTTCGTTAAGGTACATTAAGAGTCATCACCTTTAAACATTAAATACTACATCTTTTGGAAATGTTACACCAGCAACATACATATTTTTTCATTAATCATACGATATATCCATTCTGTATTCACCATAAAACTAACACTTCATCGGCATCTGCCTCTGTTATTTAAATGTTCAGGTAAAGGACTGAGCTGTCAGACAGTTTGTCCTTTTTGCATCAACATCATTAAGACCGTTTTGTCAAGTGCTTCAAAAGGTGGTGTTACATCTACATGCATTTTGATTGTCTTTAAATTGCAGTGACCCCACTTAAAGTCCCCGTCTTCATATATAAAATCAGCTTAGCTCAGAGAAGAGTTTAGACTTTTTGATAAGGCAAACAGGGCTGCACCCCTGGCTCTGTACGAAGGTCACAAAACCTGCCTACCAGCACCTTGAAAGCTCAAACTTAAACACTTTACATCCTCTTTGTTTAATCTGTACAAAAACTAAAGTGTAAAAACCACAATTTGTGCTTGTATGAGAGGTGGTGTGCCTGAGTAATTCTCAGGCTAGCACTTTCCCTCTGCTTTAAGTCATTATGCTAAGCTAAGCTAAGTGTCTTCTGGCTCCATTTTTAGTAGTTAATAGTTTGAAAATCAGAGCAAGTTCTGCAAGCAGGTTCTATTTTCACCGGCTCATTTTGGGCATTTCAAGAGTGCAGATGTATTTCAGGAAATTCAGTAATTGATCTCTCAAACAGAAAAGTGAGCCTGCACTGCAGCCAGCGAGCCTGTCTGTCGCCTCCAGTGTTGTCTGAGGCCATTAGCGCACCTGCCGAGGAATGAGGAGCAGATCTCTGATCAGCGCCGACTGCGGCCTCACTCTTCATCTCTGTCACCGGGCCGGGAGCCGGGCCTCTGTCAGCCGCTGTCACAACATGATAGGCCCCAACACTGGGGGGGAAATTCTGCGTCTGTCTGGTCACTTTGTGCTTCCTGTTTACGGTGACAGTGCCTCGTCTCTCTCCCTACAGGTGCGTGGAGCCGCTGTGAGTGACCCACTTTGCTCTGCTGCTACTGTACAAGAACCTGCAGGCGGCACAGCAAAGCAGGAGTCTAACATCTTTTCTTTAACTTCAATGAGATTATATTTGCAGAGCGAAAGCCTCAGTGGGAAACGGACTCTTACTGAATGGGGTTTAATCTGAATCCATGCACACGCTCATGCACAGTGGGTGCAGTTTGTGTTGGTGTGGTTTAAGCTGTCATACTTGCCTCTGCCAATACTGTTTTCCAGTTACGTCCTTATCGATGCCGCTATTGATCGCAGGCTTTATCTGTGTGTGGTGACAGGAGCGTTTTCACATCGACTGATTGTAGCAGGGGGCTGAGCCTTTGTTATGATGAGGCCTTTTTCACTCTATCAAAGCAGACAGTGTCCGGCTGGCCTTGTCCTGGTGCTAAGATGTCTCATATCACTCATGTCTTTACCTTGAGACTAATGCACTTGGAGAGGAGCATTTTCTGACCTTTGTGACTGTTGAATGTCTGTCACTCACTAACTGATTGGTAATTCTGCAAAGGAGCCTTTGTGTGTTTTTGCTGCTGAATTTCTTTTCCCACCTGTGACGTTTGCTGGATTGTCTCCAACTTGTGAGGACATGCTATTTCTGCTCCGGGCGCTGATTTACTTAACAGACACACACACTGAAAGGTTGTCCTCGCTGGGTTTAGTTAGATTAGCGGCCGCGCTTCGGAACATGTGCTTGCTAAGCTCTCTTAACCTCCTGACTTCAGCTCACTCTGGCCTCTGCACCCTCAGCCTGCAGCTCTCCTCTGCCGCCACCGGTGGGCGCTGCACTAAATGCACTGGGGAGAAAACTGTCTGTGAAACATGATTTCAGCTCAGAACCATCAGGGGAGGTGAATGTGAGCATATTGTGAGAGGATGTGTGAATGGCTGAAGGTGAGAAGGAAGAGACAGACAAGACAGAGTCAAAGAGACAGAGGGAGTGTTTGACGCAGTAAGAACAGACAATCCCTGCAGGCGTCTGTCAGCCAGCAGATATGCAGATCATTTTTTCCCCCTCAAATCTCCACATGTTTCGAAGGCTTAAGTCACAGGTCTGTTTGTCTGTGTGGTGTTTATGTGTCTGGAGGGCAGCGTCCCGGTCACGTCCGCTTCTGTTCGACACTAACTTTGACAGTAACCTTGGAAGTTCCTCCTGTGATCATCTGAGAGGAGACTTTATGGACTGATGTGATGGTAGATGAGGCTCTTCTGCGGGTCTGGTATTTGTCTGCAGCCCTTTTTCGTGACCTGACTGGACAGACCTCTGCGTGTCCATGAGGGCGGTGTGGGAAGACGCTGGGAGACGCTGCGGTGACTGTGGCGGTGCGCGAGGCCTTCAGTGGGTGTAATAGCCATAGTAATCTGCATCGCTGTTGCTGTCCTTCTCGCAGACCTCTCCACTGCGAGGAGGCGGAGAGTTTTCAGTGCTGGACGTGTAGGGCGACACCCTCCTCTTCTTGTTGTCCCCCACGCCGCCCTCGAACAGACCTGAGTCAGCCGAGGCCGCTGATTTCACGGAGGGGGGTTCGAGCCAGGGGTCCTCTCCCACCGCCTCCGCATTGTCTTTGGGCTTGTCCTGCAGCAGCGGCGGCTGCAGAGGCTCCAGGAGCGAGGGAGGGTGCAGCCTGGGGTTGCCTGGTGATGTAGAAGAAGACGAGGGGGACGAGGAGGACGATATGGGCCTGAACCAGCTCAGGCTGGGGCCGGGCTTACTGGTGTGGCTGAAGTACTGAGGGGTGGGCCGGCTGGTGGTCCAGCCCGCCGAGGTGGCTCCTGATACAGACACGCTGGTAGATGCAAAGGGGTGGTCTGGGTAGTAGCTGAGGGCGTGATGAGCGGACGTCTGCAAGGGGAAGGGCTTGTAGAACCCATTTCCGGAGAAGTCACCCTCATAGGAGGAAGTGAAGTCAAGCCGGTTGGGGGTCACACCCTGCTGGGGCGGCAGGTACCAGCGGCTGTGAGGGCCCGGGCTGGAGGACGGGTCTTTGTGCTGCTGGCCCATGCCGATGGGCTCGCGGCCGTAGAAGCGGCTCTGGGGCAGGGGGCTCATGTACTGCTCTGAGAGGTAGCCCTGGGGGTAGCAGCTCCCTGGCAGCAGCTGCTGGCTCTCTGTGGGGGAGGGGGTGAGGCGATCAGAGTCAGGAGGAGCGTACAGCCTGAGCAGGAGGGAGGAGGAGGGGAAGAGAAGAGAGTGTGAGAAGAGAGAAAAAAAAGAAGGTGTTATTTCCTGCTCAAACCTCAAACTATCTATCAAACATCTCACAGCCCCTCACACCCTTTCACTGCAGCACGCTCGAGCAGCGCACTAATGGCATCTATTCCAATATTTAAAGGAAGACATGAGCACATTTAAGCACCAGCAGTGATCCAGTGTGACTACTCAGGGTGAACAAATGCAAGGCTCAGATAAAGATGTGTTCTCGGTGAAAAACGAGCAGATTTCCTGTTGTTTTCTCTTCACAAACACAGCTTTTTTTAAACAGATGACTTACGTGTCGTAATTGTCGCGGAAACCTTTAGCGAAGGGGTTATGGTCTATTTTCAGCTGAGTGATCTGTGTGAGGAACAGGAGGAGGGCAATGAGAGAATGCAGGCATAGGAAAAAGAGAAGGAGTGAGCAACCATGTAAGAAAAACAAGAGAGCAGAAAGAGAGGAGGCCTCCGACCGATTATTAATGAGGATAAAATGAAGTTCTTCTCCTGACGTAGGAAGGCGTTTTGACCCAGAGAGTGGGCACACACACACACACCGTACACACACAGCGATGGAATAAACATCATCCAAACAGGCCGACTGCATCCTGCTTTGGATACAGCAGCTCTTACACACTGTGTTTGAACAGCTGTTAATGATATTCTATATCAGCCACAGCACTCAGGTCAGCTGAGGTGAGCTGACTCCCAGCTGAACTTAGCTACTGTACACTTATGCTATGCTAACGCTCACAGTGGATTGTAGGAATGTAAATGAGTGTGTGTGAATTTTTGATGCGTACATGCATTAATCAAAGCTTCTATCTGAAACTCTGACATGAATCACTGAACTCTTGACCTCGTCATAAGAGGTGTTGTTATGTTGAAATCATTGTGCAGGCTTATGTGATATATATGAAAAAAAGATTTTTGGTGACTAAAATCTGGAAAATTGAGCTGAAGTTGACCAGAATCTGCAGGAAAAGGCCAGTTTTTACACTTTTATCTCTTGAATATCTATTTTTTTACACACAAGTCTTCCTTCCTGTGACTGCTGTGACCTACATCGGCGTTCTGATAAGCGGTGACAGCGATGAACTGCGTCTCCGGGAAGATGAAGGTCTGAGCTTTGGATGAAAGGAAGGGATCCTCAGTGCCGTCCTCCTTCACCTCCACGATGTGAAGACGAGGCTGGTACTTATGGAGCGACTGCAGCACGATCATCTGGAGAGGAGATTCAGACCAGGACGGGGGCCGTGAGAGGCTGATATCTGGTATAATTATGTGGTTTAAGATCATTTTTTGCTTTTATCCAGTAGAAAATAGCAGAGAATCAGACAGGAAATGTGAGAGCAGAGCGGGCCTTGGCTGGATTCAGGTTCAGGGATGCTGCAGATGCATTGTTTCCCACCTTCCACCTTTTACACGCATGCATCGGAAACATGAATGATTGACATGAAAGATGTTTAAAGATCAATACGAAACTTTGTGCTTGACATCCAGACACGCACAGATGGAGGTTTTCGGGACCGTACCTGCGCCACGTTATTGGTGCTGCCCTTGTTGTTGGTGAGCTTGAGTTTGCTGAAAGACACCTCCTGTCTCATCCAGTGAGCTCCCGTGTTGGGAGAGTCGGGGTGCATGTACATCCTGTTCCCTGGAAAACACACCATGAGCGAAGTTTATAACTCGCTCTGTCACACCAAGAAAGCTCCCAGGACCAGGATTATTCAAACTTTCTGTGGCTTTAAAACATCATCCACATCTGCAAACCTGTTTGTTTATCGGATCAGATCAATATGATGCAGCGCAGTCTGAGACTGAATGAAGAATCCCACCTGATAACACACATTTATCAAGTGAATCAGCTCATTTGTGACTTTCTTGATGAAAACAAGAGATCAGGAGAGAAAGGAAAGATAAATTTAGCGTTTAACTGCTCCGCTTGTTAGATTTATTGCGATAAACGATCATGCAAGGAGCACAGACTGTAAAATATGTATATATACAGCATATCACAGAAAACCCAGCATGCACTATCAATAGCTGTGCTTATTGTTGATGCTGCTGGCTGCTGGTATTTGAAAAAATAAATCAATTTTATGTGGTTCACTCAGTTTAATAAGTAGGAGGATGAGAAGCAACAGTAAAAAACAACATCCATCACATTCTATATGAAACATATCTTTGTTTGTAATGAGCAACCTTTTTCTGCTGACAGGGCGACATTGTTTTCACCACCTTTACATTTGATGCCTTCTTATTGCAGGATGCAATCACAGCGCCATGATTTTTCACAGTGTTACCACAATGACCTGCTAACCTTGTGCGAGCACACCACATTAGTGCAGTATTAAATCTAATTGAGCAAAGTTGTTTCACCACAATTTCCACAACGATAGCACATCAGCAGTCACCTTTCCATAACACCTGGCACATGTGTGACAACACCTTGCAGTTTCTCTCATTTATATAATTGTGGTTAGTCTATCATCAATCACACGCTATATGTCGTTTTGGTTGACTTGCTATTGTGTTTTTTCTGAGGTGTGAACAGGAAGATGTAATGATTGAATAGAGGAAGAGAGCACAGGGAGTGCGACACATGGATGGGAAAGTCAAGCCGAGTAAAACCCAAAGTCATGTTCTTTACAGAGCTGCAAACTGGAAATCAGGATAGAAAAGTCAAATCCAGTGCACATAAACAGCCGTTTGCAAACAAGGGCTGACATTAACGCTGTGTATTTGGGGAGAGGTGTGGAGGGCGGTGCTTTTGGTGACCAATTTGCATATTTAGAGGGAGTTCAAATAGAAAAAAGTGACAACAAGATACTTCTGGACACCACAGATGATGGCAAACTGGAGCAAAACCAGTTCAGACATGCTCTGCAGAAAATGTGAGCGATGATACTAAAACTTTAAAATTTAGCTCAAACTTCAATTAAAAAAAATCTGCAGTTTTTTTTTTTTTATGAATGGCTCAACAGGTAGGAGACTTTAAACCTTCAGTGTATCTGAAACATACACTGGAGATACATGGTTTTCATTAGACAGGGGCTTTGGAAACTCGAGTGTTTTCTTGCGTGGAGAGCTGTGGGGTTTTGTTTCCTGTGTCTCCTTTGTTGGCAGAGGCTGGTTGTGGTTCTCCAGGTGTCTTTGGAGCTGACTCCATCACAGCTGGGACTCATCTCAATCAGGCACAGCATAAAGACTGTGGCCTGCTGACGACTCGTAGCCAGACTGTTTGTGCTGCTTAGTGGAAGAGCTGGCCGTTTATTCCCAGGACTCCCCAGCTGCTAGTTTCCTGCATACCTGGAGTCTCCTTTCATTATCCATTCAACAACTTCCTATTTTACTATTTACTGCTATTGAGTCCAAATCCTGCAGAAGCATAACAGTTAAGTTATTTAATCCGTCCTACACTTCAGGCCCTACGATTTCTGATAATTAGCACTTATTTTCCAACTTTCTGATCACTCACATAAATGCATAAACGAGCCTCATTTTGTGTTGCTTAATGCATCTGGTTTCCATGACTTTTTATGGAGGCAGCTTGAAGATGAACCAGGAAAAACGAACACGTGAAAATACAAGAAAAGTTTTCTGAACACTAAAGCTAACTGCTGGAGGACATCATGCTGAATATCTTCTGTCTGTGTTGTTCACTCACTCCCTGCAGAGTGGATGATTAAACTCCTGACTGTCGAGCAAAAGCAACATCAAAATGTCCACAGAAACCTCTCAGACTACTTGTGCCTCATGATGCACATCTTGGTTTCTCTACTGTATTCATGTAGGTTTGCTACAATATTGCTAAATAAACCACTTCCTCCAGATCTTCCATGTTGCATGCGCCGAGCTAAAGGCTCGCCTCTGGCTCACTGACCGACCAGCGTTTACGCTCTTCAGCTGCTGTTTGATCATCTGCTTTGTGTCAGAATCTGCTTTCACTGCCCCCGAGAAGAAATGTGATTTATGTTTCCTGGGGGTGTCTGATTCAAGAAAATTATTAAAATTAAAATAAATGTAGTGGAGTTAAAATATTTTCCTCTGATGTAGAGGAGTAGAAGTATAAAGAAGCATAAAATGGAATTACTCAAGTACAGATTTAAAGTACAAGTACCTCAAAACTAACTAACTTACAGTACTTGATTAAATGTGCTTAGTTACTCCCATCACTGCTCTGTAATCTTGGTCTTAATGATTTAATTTTGTTGATTTTGTCATTCATCTTTACAAATAAAACATATCTGCCATCTACTACTAAAATCACTTTTGGTTATTGAAAGCGCACAATTCAACATCAGTATTTTTAAATATGTTTCCTGTCATAAAGAGCTAGAAAAAGAAAATCTGAATCCGTTACGTTGGGTTTTATTATGAGCTCTGATGTGAAACGTACCCGGCATGTTCCCCTCTGCCTTCCCACACTGGACCCACTTGCCGCCCTGGTACCTCCAGTGGTGCTGATCAGCCAGAACCACGTCCACGTAGACGTTATAGTGGACAGACGGATCCAGAACGCTGATGTTGAAGCTCAGGAAGGGGAACATCCTCCTGGACGAACACACAGGGAAAAACATGATGAATCAGTGCTAAAACGTCCGATAACAGCAAGCTAAAACATGGCTTTTAAATCAATGAGCTTCATTTTTTTATTATTTGTACAGCTAATGGTTCTTTTCGGTAGGGGGAGACCTCCCAGCCTCCGACCCACTGCTTCAAACAGGATGGTGAGAAGGAAGTGATGCATAATATCAAATGCACAACTGACAAGAAGAAAGGTATTACAAGTGCTCTTTGGGGACAATAATGTATGGACGTAAGGCGAAGAGGGGATTCCTGTTTGGACCTCATGACTTAAACACTCTTCCTGCTTCACCAGCTGAAGAATCAAGAGTAATGGACGAGAGGTGGAGGGGAAGGCTGACGGGGGGACGGCTGGAGGTGAATATTTAATGCTGCTGTTAATAAAAGATGCCCCAGAAGCTGCCCCTGATTGCTGGAGCTTTACATGTTGAACTTATTCTGCTCACAGAGGGCTTCAGTGAGACGAGGTAACCGGGAGGTCAGGGCGTCCCCAGGCACCGGGGCCCGGGGACGCTCAAACCAAGAGGCGCACGACTGTAAGACATGGACACACGGCAAAGCAACACATCACCACATGTATATTATCATTTTCTAGGCCAGTCAGTCACATAATTGTCACCTTGAGTTGACAGGTTTTCATCCAATGAAAGTTGTAAGGCAGCACTGACTTGCAGCATCTTGCAACAGTTCGTTAGCTTAGCTTAGCATGAAGGCTGGAGGCAGGAAGCCTGGCTTTGTCCGAAGGTAAACAGGAGTCTACAGTCATACTGCCTCTGAGGTTGTACTGAGGCCCAGTGGTGCTTTGAGCTAAATGCTAACATCAGTATGCTCACATGCTCACAACGACAATGCTAATATGGTGATGTTTACCAGGTACAATGGTTATCATGTTCACTATCCTTGTTTAGCGTGCTAGCATGCTAACAATCAGCACTGAATACAGCTGATGTCAATGGCAGTGGCTTTGCAGGTATTTGTTCATAAGTATTGGACGAATCGAGCCTCTGGTGGTGCCAGAGGATGACCAAAGTCATTGGGATTCATCCAAATTTCACGACAATCTGTGAAATATTTGGTGAAATATTTCACTGAACGCTAAAAATGTCAAAATGTTGGAGGAGAAATCACAGGGTCTCAAAAGTCGGTAGGATTTATCATCTGGGGACCATGAATGTCTGTGTTGATTTGTTGAGTTTTAAGAGGGGGGGCGGGCCATAACGCTCACCCTAACCCTATAGTAAAAACTCTACCTGTAGTCATAGCTCCCCTGAAATATTTTGCTCCAGACTTGGTTTGGTCTGGGTTGTGTTTTCAGCAGCACACCTGTGACTGAATGATCAGAGGAATATTATAGGAAGACGACAGGCAGCAGTGTGTCTCTATGATCCTCTCGCTCTGCAGTGCAATTACGAATCCGTCTGCTCCTTCAGCACCACGGACAGCTCCATGGATTTATCAATACAGCGCACAGACTGCTGACATGTCAGAGCCGTGGTCATAGATCCTAAATTACACAAACCTCAATCAGATAAAGGATCAATGCATCAGGCTGACTAGACTAACATATTTAACTAAACAAGCCCTCTGCCCCTGAACTCTCCCCTGAAGTATAAAAACGAAAAGTGGCGGTTTGACGGAGGCTAGCTGTTTCCCCCTGTTTCCAGTCTTTATGCTAAGCTACGCTAACCGTCTCCTGATTATAGCTTCATATTTAACAGACAGAAGTGAGGGTGGTATCGATCTTCTAAATCAACTTTCAGAAAGAACCATTTCTTTAAAAGAAAACACTCCTCGTGGTGTCTGACACAATAAACGAACCCCTGAATGAGGAATATGAATCCGCACTGCAGTCTGGGTCTATATGAGGTCACCAGTGTGTAGTTGGTGTTAATAAATCAGGGCAACATGTTTGACATTTGGCCCAGCTGTTTTAAACTGGCTAACAGCACCTGAGGCTATGGAGCATTTGTAATGAGCGATGCCCTCCATTCCTTTGGTTTGCTCAGTGTGAAAAGTGAGTGAGCTTTGTTTCAAAGTGCGCATCCTGCCCGCAGGACGTCTGCAGCACAACTTCACGTTTCTAAACTCAAGTCCAACAAACACATGTTGTGATACTGAATGACGGGTTTGCCTGCAAGTGTTTCGTTTCATTCAAATGAGTTGAAAGAGTTGGCATGTGCTCACTGTGTTTTATACAGTGCATGGTTTAAATTGGTCATTACAAGAGTGCAAAGAGTGTACACAAAGATGAAAAGCAAACTTCCTTTTCAGAAACGCCCTCTTCTTTCTTTTCTGAAACGTTTTGGTGTGAGTGGAACAAACAGATAAGATCTACAGTGTTTGATCACAGCTATAAATACACCAAAACACAGCGCCGTTGCCCAAGAACAGGAGTTAAACTTAGAGTAATAATTCGGTCTGAAACACGCAGAGCATGTCCAGAAAAGACAATCCTGCGTGTCGTCAGAGCTGTTTAGATGACAAAATCTCATCTGGAGGGAAATTTATCTCATTTAAAGTCAGTGTGTCCTCCCTGAAGCAGTTTGGTCATTTAGCTTCGTGAAAACATGTGAGGTGTGTAAAGAGACGAAGCGTTCGCGGCTAATGTTAGCGGGCTAGCGGGACACCTGGAGGGCCCGTCAGCGTACACGTGTTGTGTTGCCTTGATCTGTGCACACGAGTTTAAGCAGCAAAAAAGGGCCAATTAAAAATATATTTGGACGTCTAAACGTTAGACTCAAATCAGTTGTCACATGTTTTCATACTTATTCTGAATTTGTCAAGTGTACAAAGTTGCCATTAAATGTCAGAATTATCAGATTCTTGTTTACTTAGTTCCTGATTTAAATAAAAGATTTAGACCATTTTATTTAGGTTATGTTCTCACATTACTCCCCATGTTTAGACACCATTTAAAGGATAATGCTTCAATTCTACATGAGCTAACAAGTAAAGCCTTCCTCTGTGCCACAGAGCTCCACCGCTTCCCAAAAACTATTAAAAACACATGAAGGCGCCACACTGCTGCACTGGCTGACATCTTTCATTACTATGAACACACTGTAGTTTATTTTAACTCAATCACACACACACACACACACACACACACACACACACACACACACACACACACACACACACACACACACCGCCCTGCTGCCCCAAATGCTTGCTAGAGAGCTAAATGTGTATTAATCCGCTGCTGAAAACAGTCCCCAATAACGGTGCTGGTTTCTCTTGTTTGAGTACCATTTGCTGAAAGCTACAGTGCTCAGCTGTTTCATGAGTTTATTTAGCCTTTTTTAAATAATCACTCAGCTGTATATCAGCATCATATCACTCAGATATCGTACTGGCACAGTCTCGAAATAACACCCAGCCTGACATTACTCATATATGTGCTAACATATTATTGCTGCTGTATGTTAAAAACATTGTAAAAACAGTACATTATATTTTTGGTCAACATACGATCGCAAATCTTGAACTTTGGATGCATTTTTAAAGGTTTCTTTGTCTGAAAAACCTCCACAAGTCAAGCTTGTCATGAATTTATGTGACGAAAAGTTAACACGGTCAGATACATTCAGGATTGTGTGTTTAAGTGACAGCGTGCGCGCGCGCACACACACACACACACACACACACACACACACACACACACTTCTAATCCATCAGTGGTAAGACAAAACCCTGCCCTGAGCGGCCCCAGTTGGGTCTTTCTGGCTACATGGCGAGTCCAGTTTAACAATCAATCATGGTTCTCAGTGAAACAGAATCGTGGCAGCAGCTCTTTAGTGGCTCGCAAAGAACAGGTGAAAGGGCTCTTCTTCCAGGGCCGTCTTTAATACAAGTGAAAACGGAAACTCGGCTGCTCGGCATATGAGTGTCTCAACCCACCTACACTGTGCGAGAGTAATCTAGAAAGTAGATGAGTAGTTATCGTTTTTGCCCCACTGATATTGTCGATTCACTCATGCTAGAGGCTTTTATAGGAAATCAGAACTCGGCAAGGGGAGAAACCATAGAAAACACAACACAGAGGGGTATTTGCATGTGGGGGCGGCAGTCAAGCTTTGTGCCGAGTTCAGCGAGAGAGGCTGAAAAACACCAAACACATGTTAGCGTGCAGGTATTGCCAGTGTGGGGATGAAGCATGCGGCGTCTCTGCTGCCTTCTCTTGACACATGCGTGATTTTATGGTTTTGCACGACTGCTGCAACCACAGAGAAGATGTTTTTGCAGCAGATTGGTACACAAATACACACACTTGCTTCACCACCAGTGGGAATCAAACCTGCAGCTCTGCAGCCACCAGACAGACTCTCTAACCAACCTGCCAGTGTGCTACTCTGAATCACTGGAAACTTGACAGTAATGACAAACGGCTGGCGCTCCCTCAGCCTGATTCAGGTGTAGACGCACACGAATACTCATAACTGTAGTTTGGTGGAGTGTGGTGAACCAGCCAGTAATACAGAGACAGTACCGCTGGTGGTGACATTTAAAAAAATCAAAATAAACTGTGTGGATGTCGGGGAGAGAGGAAGGGGGGGGGGTGGTAGACAGAGGGGAAACCGCGGGGGGAAATGGAGGTTAGAGAAAGGGAAAAGGAAAGAGCAGAGGGTGGAGTGAAGCGAGGGAGGGAGGGGTGGAGGCTTTGTCCTGGGGATGCGAGGCAGAAGCTGGAGAGGAGAAGAGGAACTGGATATTCACCGGGGAGAGGACTTTTCTACATGAACGCACCCGCTGATTCATCCGGACAGGAGTTCAGGTCCAGTTTTTGTCACCGTGCGTACGCTTGATCATCTGTGACGAAAACATGCCAGTCTACAGCTGCTGCCGGACACAAGCACTCTTTAACACAGACTCTCCTGCTCCTGGATTGACTTATCGCAGAGGAACTCAACGACAAGACGTGTTGAAATTTCAATTATTTTGAGGTGCATGTGTAACCTGATACTGCTGCTTTCATGCTTCATGAGAGGTTGGTTTTATTCTAAATGTTCATTATTGTCAACAAAGATGTGAATAAACCAAAACCAACAACGTGTTTCACTCTAAAACACCTCAAGGCCAAAGTAGTTCACAAATATATAGTTTTATTTTATAAAAAGAGGCTCAGTATTTCCTCAAACAGCTGAGCTCTGTGTTTTTTATCAAAGGTTACTCAGGAGGCCACGGTGCATTCGTTAGGGACTATTTTCAGGGGCGTATTAATATACATTTCTTTCTCTAGTGGGTATTTCCAGCAGCGGGCGTATGTGTGATTGAGTCAAAATAAACCACAGAGTGCGTTCATCCTAATAAAGGAACACATCACGTGGTGCAGCAGTCTGCCTCATTGATGGGTTTTATAGTTTCTGGACAACAATGGAGCTCAAAAAGGAGAAATGAAAAACGTAACGTCACAGAGAAAGGAGTGAAAACGAACTTGGCTGTGACAGGATATCACTGCCACGTGAATCCACAGCGAGTCACCGTCACTGCAGGCGAGGGGACGTTGGCTAGCTAACGGTAGCGAAACCCGTTAGCCTCGACCTGATGATGTGTCGTGATTGGCTGAGTGATATTCAAACGTAACTGAAATTATGCATTTTAATTCAATGTTTTTCATCTTTGTGAATTCTTGAGCACATTTAGATATGAGAGAACTAGCTTTAAACAATACCAATGTTAAGCTAACCATTTGGCACTGCAGCACTGCCTGCGTGGCCCACTAGATGGCACCGTAAGGCCCAGCTGCTCTGTGGCACAGAGGAATAACATGTATCACTCCTCAGATGCACACACAACGCTCATCAGTGCGATCGATTGATTGTGAGGTTTGGTCCTCTCGTGGGATTTGTTGACCAAAAGAAAAATAGAAACCCATAAACAAGAAAACAGGTTTCACATGTGTTATCTTTTTCATCCCTGTCAGCCTCAAAGCTTTTATTAACCCTCTTGGAAACCAAATACAGAGCGAGCGGTGATAAATAACGACATTGAGGCCAGCGGGGATTGACCTGTGGCTCAAAAGGCTGAGGAGCCATTAGAGGAGGATATTTACACGACAGGAGGAAGCGCTCGTTTAGCTATCTGAAGATATTGGCACTAGATGTTTCTGCGAAAAGCTGCATATGCACCCATAAACAGCTGAACAGGAAGTGACAAGTCATACTGTCAAAACCTTGAAATAGTCTCACTTCTGCTTTCAGAGAGAAAGAGAGAGAGAGAATTAACACAGCAGACCTCCAAACACTGCTCCCCAAACACCTTGCAGTGTTGGCGATAAGAAATTTCATTCTTAAATTAGTTCTTTGACCTGTTTAACATCAGAGTATTACACCGAAATGTCTGTGGGCGGGCACAGCCGAGGAGGCGCCCACTCTGATTTCCTTGATGATGTGAAGTGATGATTTCCAAAATAACATACCTACTTTGGAAAGAAACTTGATTATTCAGTAAGTGTAAATGTAGATGATGTTTCACTTTGTATCTCAGCAGACATTTAAAATACTACATTTTTATTACACTCAATAAACATTTTGTAAGAATTAAAGCTCTAATATAAATAAATGTTTTACTTTACAAATGTAGGAACTTAAAACTCTCCCTACATGATCGTGATATGCAAGATGATTCTGCTTTTCTGCAATAAGGGAACTTAATCTTCATCTACTCATAGCAGTACTTTTATAGTAAGTACCTAAAGTAATATTAGAATAAAACGAAGGATTATTTCCTCTCTGGAAAACTACCAGACATCAGACTGATACACGCTACAGTTTGGACTCAGTGGAGCAGAGAGAGCACATGAGCATGATTCCTCTAAGTCTGAACTTGAGCTCAGCATTATTTCCCTGAAAGTTGTGTGTATGTTAAGAACTTAGTCATTCTTATCTCCTTCCTCGAACACACACACACTGAACTGCATGGTCAAGCAGAAGTTCAATAGCATGATTTGCGAGTCGTTAATATTAAATAAATCCAGCAAAGAGTTCAAATTGATGATTCGAGGAAAGGCACGTTTCAGGTCGACGAATGCCGTTAATTTAAATTTCTTTACGCTAAATCAACAAATTCAGTTGTTGTTTCCAGAAAAAAAATTCCCCTTGAATGAATGTGCTTCTTGGAAACCAAGGCAGGGAAAAGATTGTCCTCCTGACTCAGATCTGAAGCGGCCACAGGTGTAGGATCAGCGCACTGGTCAAAGAAACGAAGGAGGGAAAATAGCTTCACTTTCTCTTTTCGCTTTTAGTCACTTGATTCTTTTTTGGCTATATCAGAAAATCCCACAATTTTGCATCTTTCTTTGTCTTTATTCGTCTGTTTGGCCTCTCAGGCGCCGCGTTTGGGTCGACCTCGACGCCCCGGCCTCCGTGAACTTTGCCTCCATGCGGCCAAACAGGCTGAGCAGGGCCTGAAATGTTCTCAGCTCGTGCGGTGGTCTGAATTTATCTCAGGAGAAGAAGAGGAAGAGGAAGAAGTGCAGATGAATTCCCCCCACCTTTGCTGCAGGCCATGAAAACGGCTCTAGATTTCAAAGCCCAGGTGTGGTGCACGAGGCAAACTTCTGAGAGGTCTGCCAGGCTGCGCACCCGGCATCGAGCGCAGGCTGAGGAGAGCAGAAAAAAAGAGAATCTCGTCTTTTACTTCCTGAACTTCAAAGGTGCCTCACCTCCTCAGCGTGGCCATCTGAAGGCTCAGCGGTGTTTGACCCGTCTCCACACTTTCCTCTAGAGCTTCTACACATGCCGGGGTTTTGATTAACATTGCAGACCCTCAGACTTCTCTCTAAAATCACAGCAAAATTATTGTGCGAGCCTGAACCCAGGATGAAAATTTAAGAGATATCGCCTCTGATATTGAAAACCCATCTTTTTTTTTTTTTTTTTTTGTGCACTTCTGCTCAGCTCCTCGACTGTCTTGCAGGAGTTAAAAGAGTCTGTTTTTTGGCCTCCTCGTCACTTATTCTGCCGGATACTTGCAGCTCTGCATGTGAGGGAGGGTGTTAAGATAAAAGGGTGAGAGCTTTTCCATTGTCAGGATTTGAATTTCGTGTAACGTGAGGTTTGTGGTTTTTGCACAACATCAAAATATGCTTTTTGTCTCATGTACAAGGATAACACCTCGCGGCCATTTCACCAGCGCTTTGCTTATTGTGGGTAGTGTTTAGACTTCCGTGCAGAAGAGTTTAGCAAGTGTGTGTGTGTGTGTGTGTGTGTGTGTGTGTGTGTGTGTGTGTGTGTTACCTTGTTTTTACTTTGCCGGCAATTGTAATAACATGTTTAACCTCAAACCATATATATATGTAATTGTATTAATTACACAACCTGATAGTTCATATAGTTCATAGCTATTGATCAGTGTGTGTTTCTAGAGAGCATCCTGCCAGGACACACACACACACACACACACACACACACACACACACTTGCACAAAGAAAATAGGAAAGACACACACAATGCATCTGTGACGCACAAAAACACACTCACAAAATCTAAAATTTCTACCAAACTTAAAGATTTCTAAAATGGATCAGAAAACTAATACTGCTGAGACAATAAGGCCAAACGTTGAACGGAGCGTCTTGGAATTTTTTTGTTCAAGTTTAAAAGAATAAAAATGTAAAGAAATTGCTTCAAAGAAGTTTTTCTGACTTCCTAAAATGCACTTTAACTGCACTGAAAATAGCCGTGGCAGCAGGTGGAGGCCTACCTACACCAGAGGAAAGCAACCATGCAGGTCAAAGGGGAATATTTTACAAGGCTGCAACCTGCAGCTGGCAAACTGAAATTCTTGTTCTTGTTTTAAAACGAGAAAAACATTTAAAAAAAAAAGTTAGAAAAAGAAGTTTTAAAAATAAATCTGAGATTATTATAAATTCAGGTGAGCTGAATTAAAAATAAATGTGTGTAGCCTCGGCTGGGTGCAGAGTGGAGTCACTGGAAATATCAGTGTCCTATTATGTGACAGCGCACTTGTTTTGTGTGCACAGATCCGAGCCATGAGAAAGCCCGGCCTGAAACCTTCTGTCAAACACGAGAGGCGCGTATGAGGGAATTAATCCTCATCGACGTGACTGCGTCTTAATGCTCGGTGACCCATCAGAGGGGCCCGGCAGCGCCGTCCCTCCTGTGTGTGTGTGTGTGTGTGTGTGTGTGTGTGTGTGTGTGTGTGTGTGTGTGTGTGTTTATCTCACTTTTTTGTCTATTATCGTCTCCACAGCCGCCTACTCGAGATGTCGCGTTGAGGTTTAATTATCAGAAGTTTGTTTCTCACTTTATCACCTCCCTCCTTTCAAAGTCCTTTCACACTGAACACAGATAAGAGCTTTAACTGTTTGATTGGTCACTGACTTGATTTTATATTAAAATCACAGGAGGGGAGAGAAAGTGTTCTCCAGATTTTTAACGAGAAGAAAAAAAAATCAAAAGGCTTCAGGAACAAATATTTTGCGGGTGGTGTCGCCTCCAGGGAGCATTAAGTAATAATAACCTGTCCTTGTATCACTGCAGAGGAGATCCATTTTAACCGATTACAATCATTTTTGGGGTTGGATTCCTGCTGTGTTCAAGTGAAGGGGCCCCTGTGACTTCAGAGGTCAAGCAGAGGTGTCAAATGTTTTCAGCATGCAGCTGATGTTTAGCTTCACTTCATCATTTCTCTGACTCCTCAGCAACTTTCGCCCGAAGCAAATTTAGATTTTGTCCATTTTTTTTTAATTTTACAAGCAACAATAAAAAGAGGGGGAAAGCAACACTGAGAGAAAATACTTTGTAAAAATGTTTTGTTAGGCCAATTAAAATCAAGTATTTTTAATTCTATAGACCCATCCTTGAGATTTATTCCAAATGTGTAAAATATGCAATTATGACTCAGCTCTGACGATTTTTACGCAAAAGCAGCACAGTTTAAAATCGAGCTGTGCTTTAAAAAATAGTTCAGAGGTCATTCTCACAACTGAAAACTCAAAGCTGCCCAAAAGCTAACCGTGCCTGTGATGTCCTGCAGTAAACAGGAGCTAAAATATGAGTAAACTATGACCTCCAGTCGGTGGTAACCGCCAGACAGCATGACGAGGCTGTAAAGTGTCATTTAGTTCTGAGAAAAACTGCTTTTCGGTTAAATTAGAGGAAGCTGGTGTCATGCAGGCCTGCAGCTCAACACTGGTAGTGAGAAATTAGAAAGTGTGTAAAACCAAAAGGACAGCGCTGCGTAATTTGCAATTTCTTTCACTTTTCTTACCAAAATGTGACCACAAGTGAGCCATCAGGAGTGTGTCAGTGTGGGAAAAGAAGCGGGAATTGTTGCAGGGATCTGTCGGTCTTACCTCCCCTGTTTGGTGATTATCATCTCGGTTTGGAACTTGTGGAACTTGGCCCATAGCGGGTAGTTATTGAGCAGAGCCTGAGTCTTCCCGCACACCTGTAGCCCAGGTAAAGGGTAGAGAGGCGGCCGCTGGTAGCCGTGCTGGAAGCTCGCCGGGTAATTCTCTGGAGAAGGAGAGTACAAGTCTTTCCCGCCGGTAGGAAACCCGTCCCCTGCCGTCGGGATGTAACCCTGCCCGGCTCCGCTTCTCGGCGGCGACCGCACGCCGCCGTACGGACAGCTGCTGAGGGTCTGTGCGTAAAACCTGCCGGGCTGCGCCGCGTACCCTCCCACCGCCTGCTCCGAGTGGTACGGCAGAGTCAGAGCGTCCTGCCCGCTCGGAACAGAGTCTGGGTAGTAAAACCTCGCGTCCTGAATCCCCATTTTGAACTCGGCTAGATCCTTGCCGCCGCGGTGGAGCTGACTGCTGATGTCGGCGTTCTTTCCGAAAGTTTGCGTTTCAGTCCCATTCAACATGCTGAGGTAGAGGTTGCCACCTATGCCGCCCATTTGCAGCCCCGCTCCTGCTCTGTGCGCAATGTCATAAGGCTCCGCTCCTGCGTCCAGTTGAATAAGAGCATGTAGAATAAAAATAAAAAAGGAAAAAACAAGAACCACCAAACAGCACAGTCTGGATTCACCTCACCTGTCACTCACTGACGCGCCACAAACTTTAAAATTCGGCGTCTCGGTCGCTCAGAGGTCAGAATTTAAACATAAAACTCCCTCACACCGTCTCACCACACACAAACTTTTTAATCACCCGAGCAGGTGATTGTCTCGTCTTTTTTTGACGCGTGGAGTCGCCACCAGTGACTCAAACACACGCTCAGCTTTCCATCCTATGATATAGGCTATACATTTAGTAAGCGCTCATATTTTGGAGGCGTGTTTGCCGCAGAGGCAGGACGCGATAGGCTGCGGACATGAGAGAGGCGTCCCCGCTGCAGCGCCACACAAATTACGCACGCTGCCCTTTGACCAACACCTCTGAAATTCCTTTGATACGCTTCACAGGGAGACTATTTACATTAGAGGAATGTTTTAAAATGACATTACAGGAAATTACATTTACCAAATAAATAAATAAGTGCCGTGAAATCATAACAGAATGCCGCAAACTCTGGAATATGTTTGCGCATTTTCGTTCATCACATGAATAATGGATGTTATAATGATTATGTCTCGATAGCCAATAACCAAATGTTTTGATGGTGAGTGGAGTGAGCTGCAAGGTGAATCAGTTCATTTAAAGCGTGATTAATTAGGCCAATAATAAAACTACAGCCTTGTAATGCCGAAGAACTGCTGTGTTTTATAGGCAGATAATAACTTCACTTTATCATCTGATAATAATTAGAATATTATCGCGCTTTGGGTGAAAACATCCTCCGATCAGGCGGTTCTTTATCTCCTCACACTGATTAATTACGACTGTTCAGTGTCTCTAAATGGTTCCTCTTAGCTCGTGCCAAAAAACATTGTTTGACTCCTTTTCTCCTCAGGTTAAAACTTATTCGATAAAGAAATAATAATGAGTCAAAAGTGAAGTCAAGCAACGTCACTTCTTTGCGTCGGAGGTTATTTTCAGAGCTTTTTCTATGAAATCAACCAGTTTTCACTTTCGCTGTTCTTTGTTTAACCATAACCCGATTTTATTTTCATGTTGAATCGTTATGCGCTTTAAAAAACTAGTTTTTGAGTTTTTAATACATCCACAGTCATCAACATTACATGGCTTTAACTGCCTTTTTAGATTGTTACAGTTGATATTACTCAGTGTCATAAAATGGAAATTAATACAAAATCGAACAAAAACGATTTCTATTTTTTTTTATATAATACTCAAACTTTCAAAAATGTTTTTAATTGTTTTCTTTTTACTTAAAGAGTTCAGGTGATGGCGACCCTCCACGAAAAGATGAAATTCATGAAGTGTTAATATATTTTTCTGCTTTCTTTCATTTGTCAACGATGACTTTCAGAAAGTTGTGCAGATATTCATGAAGCATGAAGTGTCAAAGTCATGAACATAATAAATCATGTGTTCATTTCAGTGAAGGGCTGAGTCTTCATAAGAGGTCAGGATCTGTTTCTCAAATGCTTCTCAAACCTGGAGTCATGACAGACATGAGATGAAGATCCAGGCTGAAAAACAGCAGAATTTTCCTTTACGGCTTCAAACGCTCTCACTCCAAACGCAGGCCTGTGTGTGATGAACACATGATGTGAGAATGAGACAGGATTTATGAATTCAAACAAGTCGGCGTTTGTGGCATCAGAAGCGTCAGGTAAGGTTTCACTTCAAGTCAAATATGCAAAATGAAATCGCACAAACGTTTCCCGTGATTGTCATAGCGTCACACACACATCATTCAGTTCGAGTGTGGACGAAACAGAAAGCGGTTCGTCACACGGCAGCGTCCTCTGCTCCTCGGGACCTTTTAGAGGCTTGTTTGGCCGTCACAGGTCAGCCAGCCTGGACAGGGAATCTGCTCCATAAACACAGGTGAAAGAGATGACCCTGAGGGGTCAGCAGCTGCATGTGTGTGAGCACACACACATTAATGGATGAAAGCCCCCCCAGTGCAGGTATGACACAGTTATCCCCCTTGACACTGTCACTGTTCTAATCCCACTTCCTGTGTCTCTCCTAGCAAGGTGAGCTCATAAGGGCACGCGCTGAAGTCATCAGTGTTGACACGGGGGGCGAGAGGGCCTCGATGTGAGCGACACCGCGGACGCCACGGCCAGCCAGGCGTGTCCACCCCACCCCCACCGCCATCTCCCCCCTCTGGCGGGAGTCACCACTTCCTCTGCTCTCCCTGCTTCCGGCCTGAGCCTCAGGCCATCACCTCGTGAAGCACAATCAGCTTTCATTTTCCCCTGGAAGTGTTATTAGCAGGTCAGCTGGCTCTCATGCGCACAAGGCAAAACATGCAGGAACTGAAGGCACTGTGAGCAGCGTGAAGTGTTTTTAATCTTACTGCAGATGCACCTCGATGAAGCACCTGAAAGCTCCTGATTTCTTTACAATCAAAGCTTTCTGCTGCTGCCTGCCCTGTGCACGAGTCAATCTGGGTGAGCAGGAGTTATGAATAGTGACTTCTACTTGTAGACGTGAGAGGCAGAGCTGCACTGCAACTGGACACTGATGTAAAACCTCGATGGTTGCAAGAAGGATGCAGTAAAAGCAAGCGTGGTTGGCTTGAACGCAGCTCCTGTGGGCTGGCAGATTTAGACGTGACAGACGGCCACACCAGCGGAAGTCTTAGCATGTCTTCATTAATGGCATCACCCGACTACTCAGTTAAAACAGAGGAGACTCTGTGAGAAGAAGAGGTGGTGCTGAGAATCAGATTCTTGAAATCATTAACTGGTGTAACACAAATGAAATCTGAAAATGAGACAAGTTTTATCTGATCTGTAACGAATAACACTGTGGATTCCTGGCTGACATTAAAGGCCTCACCATGCTTCAGATGAAGCGCCTGTCAGATGGTCAAACAGCATCTGAAACTCCCTCCAACACCTCTCTGATGCTGGAACTGGTGACAACTCAGGCCATGGTTGCCCAGGTGTGTGCAGGTGAGAACAAAGGTTGAACTTTATACGACCTCTGGCAAGTTTTTTGTGTACAAGAACAACTGTTTCCGAGAAATTATGTGTATATACAACAAAGTTACATCAGCAAATCCATTTTGTAGTAAATAATAATACAGGTCGGAGTCTATTATCTTAAAAACGTGTTGTTTATTGTACCTGGCAGTCTCAAACTATCGATAATGAATGTAATATTCACTGACAATCAGTCTCCACCTCCCCTCAGCTTTACAGATCTTTATAGCGAGTTTTAGCTAATTGTTTAACCGTCTGTTCACTCTTGTCGCCCTCATAGCATCAGAGAAAAAAAAAGACTTCAGGAACGATAGACACCAACATGGAGTGTTGGTTGGAGGCAGGAAAGGAGGGAAAATGTCCTGAGATGAAGCTCAAAGTTTGGTTGACCCACCTCCACCTCCACCTCCTCCCTCAGCGAACTCTGTAACGTCACCATTAACCACCATTAATCCACAGCATTAGCCGTAGTTAGCGTAGTCCCTACAGCTGCTAGAGGCCTTTGTCACTGGATTGTACACATACGTGGTTTTTGGGCATGACAGGAGGACAGTCAAAGTCTTGTAAAAGCACTTTCTCCTCTAGTTGTCTTTGGATGAGACTTCGTACATAGTAGTTCATCACACTGACACCTTAAACCTGCAGTGCAGAGATCTTGCCTCCCCCTTCTGGCAGTGAGAGAATTACACTGTCGACGTGACGCATCCTGATCCGTCGGTCCAAACCAATCATCACCGGTTGATGTAGAACACAGGAACGTCACCGCAGACAGACAGAGAGCTTTAACCGGCAGCGTCAACTCGTTTGGTGACGACTTGAATGGACCTGATTTTCATTTATGTGTAAAAGTCCCACACTCCAGCTGTAAGGCAGGTATAAAATTTTGAGGTTGACGCCACATAATTTACAGCTTGTTCCCGCTGAATCTGCACTGAAAGGCCCACCGACCCCCATTTGAAACCTGAGGAGGCTGCATGTCGACGGATGACCACAATGTTCACTATGTCAAACTCATATATGCTTGTTGTTAATATGCACTTCCTGTATGTGCTGTTCAGCCACAAGCGTCTGAAATCAAACCACCTTTCAGTTTCAAAATAATCAGTACTGTCGTATTTTTGTACATTTTCTGTTATCCTTCCTGCTCATGGTTTAAGTCAACTCTGACTTTTGGGTGCATAACCCCTCGGCCATAAATATCCGTGCCTTGACATTGCGCCGATGTGGGTGGGCATGGCATGCCTGACGCAGAGTTCACAAATCAAAGCCAATGTACAGGCTGAGCTGCGGCATTCATTTCACTTGAACACCAGTTTGGCGCTTGTAGCACGCGGACAAATGAAAAAATATGACGTTATCATCACATGAAATAAGAAAATAACGAAAGATATTTGAGAATTTGTCGTTAGTTTTGGTGCCTAAACTGAACTACACTTCACCTGTTAGTACGGACTTGATTGGAGGGGCTTAAAGGGGATATGACGACCGAAATTAAATGCATTGTCACTGGAGTAAGATTACAGATTTCTATTAATTTGAACACTGTTGGAAACTTTTGGGATAATGTAAGTTCACAACTCTGCAGAACAAAAAATATTATAAAATATTTACAAAAATAATTTATTTCTCCTCTGTCTAAAATGCCCTGCTGTTACTCCCCTCTTCCTCTCAGTCTTGTTCAGTTTCACTGTATTTACATTTCAGTACCATTAAGTCTTCTATTGGTTTATAATGATGCTCTTAAATTACTCTGTAAACCCAACACAAAGTCTGCATTACTAGAGGTTGCTCTCTTTCTGCATGGTGCTGAAGTGTTGACAAGTTTATTGAAGACGATGGTAAAAACGTGATGAAGCCTGGCCTTGGTTTGGTGTGTTTGTGAGGCAGTGCTGGGAGCAGGTGTGTGTGAGAAGCAGGAGTGAGGACGTCCCTCATAATCACCACGTAAACGTTTCTCATTAGACCGACTTAACTGGAGCTCAAGACCCTCCAAAGTGGCTCCTGAAGAACGGCTTCCTGTGTGCGGCGCACCATGGCACTGGTTCATAATTAACGCAACATATGTTTATTCAAATCTCTGCACGGGGTGTGAAAGAGGGCTTCAGGAGGCACCACCCACAGGGGCTGTGAAAACAGAGGGTGGTGGAATTAAGTGCGGAAAGGGAGAATGAAGCGATCGTGTGAGCTCCAGATAGAGTGAGATAGAAAAGATAGCACTTACTGCTCGGCGGAATTCACACTCGATAGCTCACGAAGTCTTGGTGAAGTGCAAATGTATTCCTCAGCAACCCAGAAACAAACAAGCTGCCACTTCCTTCGCCTATAATTAGCTGGTAATCAATGCTGGGTGGGTTTCTGTCCTGTCAGACATCCCCAGCCATCGTGGGGCAACACTAGACCTGCAGCTGCACTCTCAGCTCTCAGATGACAATCCAACATAAAGATCATTAAGCCGTGTTTTCGGAAAGTGTTCCTTGCTTATTGGGGCTGCCTGGAAAAACACAGAAACAGGAAGCACGTACGTAAAATTCTGATGCGAGTTCAAGTCAGGCGACGCCGCTTTAATTCCTGAAGCGAACTTCGGAGGATGTGCTGCAAAAATGCGAGAAAACGCTCATAAAACCTCCCCGACGGCCACTGGAGTCCACAGACGTCTCCGTTGGCACATGCTGTGGTGCGACACCTCCAGACATTTGCCACTTTCTCCAAGAGCTTGTTTAAGAGAGGCGAGTGTTGTGGTGGAGAGTAATGGGGCAGCGTGCACTCTCTTGTTGGCCTTTGAACCCCTCTAACCCCTATAAACACAGAGAGGGTTCATGTAAGCTTCAGGCGACCAGCAGCAGCTCGCAGCCATTGACACTTTTCAGCCCGAAAATATCAAACACTTCAAACCTGATTCAGCTTCATGTTCTTTTAATTAGTTTGATTACAAGCTCAGCACTTGGTCTTTAACACTTTGAACACCAACATCAGCATATCTATTATTTCATTAGAATATCTTTGTGCTTGTATTAAAGCCCTAATATGTCATTGATGCACTGTGATCCCAAAGTTGCATCAGCTGCATTTCCTGCAGTGGTGGCTGAGTTTTCATGGGTCTGACTCACGATGTGGCATCATCGACTGGGGCATGTGTCAGAACTTTCACTTTGACTTTCAGGCATTTAAATTAATCTTGAAGTTTTCCTGAAAACAAGGGCAGCTAATTTTAAAACTGGTGCTCTCATCATACGAATGTACTGTGCAACAAAGATTCAGGGGTTCGCCACTATTTATGAGTTCCTAATTTGGATCTCGCTCCCACAACATCCAATCCTACACTTCCCATAATGCAACTCTTTTATTAGACCCTCAAGATTTTCTGTTATAAAATTGCAGTCTGAAAGCCCAACTCAAAGACAACAGTGAGGACATCAACAGCAGATGTTGTACAGCTGTTTTCATGAGCTGAGAAGGACCCACCATGATGAGAAAAGAGACCTTTAAAAGGTGTCATGCAGGTTCTGTTGGTTTCACTGTGAGCACAGAATAGATTTGACAGAATCTTGGGCCGAAACTTGAATAAACTAGGATCTGACTGATGGCTGGTGTGGCTTTCAGGTCCAGCCTTAGCTGTATTAGTTGGTATTCAGTGTAGCTACACTCACGCTGGGTTGTGCATCTGGGGTCCGCTGATCCATGGGAGGTCCTGCACATGAACACATAACACTGGCAGCTTTATGTTATTCAGACAGACAGCACAGTGCACAGCTATGACAAAACAGGGCAGCTGTGCACTTCCACACATTCCTCTGGGCTGCTCCACGAACGCAGATCACCCCCTCTCATCGAACCCCCCACCCCCTCCAAAACATTGCCAAGGCTTCCTTTACGGGCACCATACCTCCGAGCACACACCCCAAACCCTACACCCACCTCACATGCAGACAGACTCCCCACCTCAGCCGCCGTCCACTCGCTTGCCCTCTGACTACATTAAGAAATCATCACCCCTGTCAGGTTCAAGCTGACCCTGCGATACTAAGTGCTACTGTCAGGGTCAGCTGGTGCAGGGTGAGCTGCGCGGCTGCAGCTTCTGTCCGGGATTTAATTACACCCAAATGAGAAAACTGCAGAAGGTTGAGCACTGAGAGCATGGTGGAATGTCTGTGAGCCCACGCGGGGTGACTGACCATTGAACCCTCGAGTCTCCTCCCAAAACATTTAGTGCGTAAGACTGAAATTGTGAACGAGTGGTTGTGGTTGCACAGTTAGGTTTCCACTGGCCACTGGTCGAGAGCTTGTACTCGGCATGTGGCCAGGTTCTTATACATGTTGAGTATGTTCTCATGTGAGTAAGAGAGAGAATATGGGGCTGAGTTGGATGAGAAGATTGATGGCACTTTCACTACATGTCTGTTTGCTAAATATGAAGCTGTAACAAGGAGATGGTTAGCTTCACTTAGCTTAGCATAAAGACTGGACATGGGGATACAGCTAACATGGCCCGTGAGCCCGTTTCCAGTCTTTATGCTAAGCTAAGCTAACCAACGACTGGGTATAGCTTCATATCTTTTCATCTAACTCTCTCTATATTAATGTGAGATAATATTGTGTTTCTCTCAGAGTTCTGCAGCGTCTTCATGATCTCTGCCAGAAAGCCTGAAAATTTAAAGTTTTTTATTTAACCAGTAAAGTTTACAGTAAACACGAGCCCCAAACTCCTTGATAAGTCTGTTCAGTCCACTTTTCTTTATATTCATGGCTGAGTGCTTATTTTGTGATGCTTGTTTAACTTAATAAAGTTATTCAGGTCATGGAGAAATACAGTATGTTTTTCCTGCAATAACAAGCTCTGTTGTCTTTGTCTATCCAGAGTAGCAGCTGTACATCAGCTGCCTCTCTGATAGACGCTTGTTCTAATACCTAATTATCAGGCCATGAATCCTGCTGGACAAGGTGTCAGGTGCTGGCAATTCAGCCAAGGATTTCCATGGGTTCATGTCACCTACGCAGTCAAAGGCACCGTCTGCTTATTTGGTACCTGATCGACTCTCATACAGGTTCAGGGCATGGAGTTGTATCTCTGTTTACTTTGCCCTCTTAATCCCACAGTGACACATGAGAAATGGCTTTATGATCCTTGAAGTTAGCGTAACTTAACTGCTGGAATCTAGAGGATGTTCACGAGGAAGCAGCAGAAATATGAGACTTGAACTGTCAGTGAAATATCTGATGGATTACATCACATTTCCTGTAGTAAAAAAGTGCTTGATTGAGGTTTCTGCTGACTTTGCTAAATTTCAAGCACATCCGAAAGCCTCTTGCAGTATCTCCTTCACCCTGAGCCTGACACTGTTTGAAAAGAGTGCTTCACTGGGACGCGTGAAGGAAGAATCAGAGAAAAGATCATCTAAAGATGCATTTTCAGTCTTCAGTGCAGACGAACGGGGCCAAGGTCACTGAGGTCCGACCCTGCTGACAGAACCGACGGTGGTCTGTCAAACACTGACACAGTGAGAGCTTCATTAACTCATTTCTGTACTTTTTTCTGCCAGAAAAGAAAACTGTGGATCTCCAATAGTTGTTGAGAGAAACAAATCCACCGACCCACCAATATTTCCCTCTCTAGAGCCATGCTGCTCGCATCAAATACATTTCTTAATCTTTTTTCCTTATGTAATCTACACATATATTCATAATTTTTTGATATAGTTAATAGTAATCAATGCTCTCTTTTTCCTCTCCAACATTTATTCCATTGTCATTTCTATGATTTTAGAAAAAAAAGCATTACATACTCAGATGCCGTCGCTATCAATTAATCAGAAAAACAGATAAAATCAGATTCCAGCTGCGTCTCCAGGGACTTTATTAACTTCATCACCTCTCAGTCCGAGGTGCACTGAAAACTTTCTGCTCCCCTTGGACTCAGTCTTTGAAGAACACCGCCCGAGAAGGTGCAGCAGAAAATTACTTTTGAAGAAAATCTGATCTGAATGCTGTATTAAAATAATCCTGCCCCCTTGCTTCTTAACATCCTGTAAGCTTGATGCTGGGGGCCTTGATATTACAATCACTGTAATGAAGCCGGGATTGATTGAATGATTGGCAGCTTGAGACATGTGCGATGAATGACCTGAGCCGCGGATTTAATGCACAAACACAGTGATGGACACGGTGTTCTGGGGGATGTGAAGCCATGGAAAGTGCAGCAGGGCTAAAGCACAAGAGGCTCAGACCGAGGTGTGTGTGTCCATGCATGCGTGTGTGTGCAGACGCTGGAGTCCGGTAGCCCCTGTTTCAGTTGCTCCTGGGTGAGCGCTGGCATTTGTGTGCAATGTGTGTAATGTGCGTGTGTGTATTTGTGTATATGGCTTGAGTGGCAGGAGGCAGAGGGGCACTGCTAGGGGTGGTCAAACACAACAAGTGCAGAGGGAGGAGGAGGAGGAGGGGGGAGGTGCTCTGGTACTGAGGTGGTGTCGCCTATGTATGTATGTATGTGTGTGTTGGGATTCAGATCACACACGTTTATCTGGACATGGTGGCTTTAAGCGGCGTTTCAGCTGACAACAACTTGCCAACCAGAGGTCTTGCCTGCCACCGCCACCACCTAAGTCCTGTGATTCATCTGGCCCTATCAGTCCACTGCTATCTGTATCAATCATTAGAAATCATTTATTTTTAGTGGGATGTGGCCTCTCGCCCTCCTCGCTGCCCTCTTGCCCCCTGCAGGCCCCCCTCTGCCTTGGAGCCCCTCACTAATGAGTGTCAATCTGGAGGGCTGTGGCACTTTTACTGCAGACACCTCCCCTGACAAACGCAGGGCTTCAGTCAACATGAATCATGCAAACGGACGGCAGCAAAAGTGACAACCGCGCCATCCGCCTCCAAACCCCTCCCTCGTTTCCTCCCCAGCCTTTCAAAAGTTTCTCCATAAAAGCCAGAACAGATTTTTTTGTTTTGATGCATTTTTACTGCTTGATGTAGTCTTTGCAAAGACCGTGCGTCCAAAATATGATGCATTATTTACTGCACTAATTTTACCCTTAACCTTTTTGTTTGAATGACTGAATTCTGAGTGTGAAATGTAAATAGTCCACAGAGACGAAGAGAGTGATGGGAATGCCATCAGTTTTGCAGGGATTTGGTTATAAATATTGGACACAGTTTAAATTTTGGCCTGATGGTGGCAGGATATGAAGAGCTGAGGGATCGCCAAAGTCAGGAAGCTTCATCCTCTGGGGACCATGAATGCCTTTCTGTCAATCCAATGCTGCTAAAGTCTTTGGTCTACGCTTGAACGTTTGTGCATAAATCTGATAAAATAAAATAAATAAGATGTTTCACTGGATATGGGGAAACATTTGACCTGCTAGTGTTGCCAGATGAAAAGTCAAGGGGTCACCAAAGTCCTGAGGATTCATGCCCCAGGCACCGCGGACATCCGAACCAAATTTCATGTCAGTCCATCCAGTAGCTGCTGATATATTTCAGTCTGAACCAAAGCGGTGGGCTGACCAGCCGACCACCTGACCATCGCTGCAATGCCAAGTGTGCCTAAAAATATTGCCATTCAAAAACTGAAACATGCATTTTGGAATCCTTTTCTTCAACAGCGTGATTTACACATTTAAAAAAAATCCATGTATCAGCTGTGGAGGGCCGCAGCTATAGAGCTTCAACTCGTGCTGCTGTTTTGTGTATTGATTGTATTGACCATGTGCAATTGACATATGGGGTCAAATTGTGGTTACTATTTAGCCCACAGTCTCCCCTCCGCAGCACTCGATTACGCCTGACACAACTATTTGAAGGCCTCCACTGGATGGGATGCCGTCATGATGGTTTGAACCTTGTCGGCTCTGTTGTGACTTCACACCAACATGTCGTGGGTATCAGCATTTCTGGGCTCGAATGGACCTTTGTCTCAGTGTGGGTTAATGAACTTGCTTGTGCGAGTATGTATGTGTCTATCCTCTCTGTTCCTTTGATTCTCAGGACGTTGGCGTATTCTAGTAACCGGGCGGACGTCAGAGATCTATTCTGGATGCCCGGCGCAACAGCCGGCCAGCAACAGCAGCAGCAGCAGGGGAAGGAATGCCGTCTGTCCGGAGGCCTGGGCAGAGTGATCGCTGATCCTGTCGGAGGAAGCGGAGATGGCAGCTCTCCTGTTTCACGGTTGTTGAAGAGAGAGAGAGAAGTGAGGAGAGGAAGGGGGAGTCGGACTGGGGACGTGACACTCAGGAGAGGGAGAGAAAAGAGGGAGAGTGAGAGCGGTGCTGCTGGTGGCTGGGGGGGCTGAAGGCATTTGGTTTGGTGCCAGTCGAGCCAGCTTTCTGGCATGCCACATTCCAGGAGATCAACACCACGGTGTTTCCTTTCACCCCCAACCCACATCCACCAGCCTGCAGCCCGCCCCAAAACCCCAGCACCCGTTTTTTCCAATAAATCTTTATTGAAGGAGAGAAACAAACCAATAATGTATCATCATCTGTCCAGCAAACACATACCCCAACAATGAGAATGTCAATATGTTTAAGATATTGAAAATGTGTCTAAAGCAGCAGGGTTAGCGTGCTAGCTAAAGTGGTCGAGATACTGGAGTTCCCAAGTGTCCAAGTGAAAATTCATCCAGGCTTGATCAAATTAAACACGCTGTCCTTCAGACAGAGGGACAACATGAGATTTAAAGTGAGATCGTCTGCTCCTGGGCTGCTGTTACACTATATTTTAACACAATTATCAACGTTTATTTTGTAATTACTACTTGTAGCCACAGCAGTCGAACGCCTGCCTTTTGTCACAGTTCAGCTTATCCAAGAGGATCATGGCGATCGATGTCCAACAACACAAATATGGGTAGTAATTGCTCAGCGAGGAGAAACGCTGCCTCTCTGTGAACTCTCTTAAATCACCAAGCAGATTTTCGGTCCATGAGTGTTGGAAATGTTGGCCGACTGACAGCGCAGGCTTTCAGTAGAGCGATGAGGGAGATAAGTTCCTTGACAGAGGATGATAGTTTGATATCAATACATCAACAGATGATTGTCACTCATCCAAACCCCCCTGGTCATGGAAAGATGTTAATCATTACACTCGTGTCTCTGACATTAGTTTCAGAAGGACTTCGGAAGGACTTGGAAAATTTTCAAGACGTGCGATGTTTTCCTGCCTTTTCCGCTGGACCTCCTTGTGCGTCCCTCTGCTGACCTGAGTGTGGGATGTCCTGATGGCCTGATGGTTTGGGATGCTGTCAGTGTAGCTGAAATATCCCTGGTTCAAGTCTGCCCATGGGTCTTTGTGTGTGACCCAACCAACTCTAGATCTAATAAAGGTGTAAAAATGCCCCCAAATATTTAAAGATTAGCACGAGTCCACAGCCATGTTGCAGCTCTGTGAGCACAGCGGTGCTAAATGCTAACACCAAGATGACAACGCTAACATGCTTCTGTTTAGTGTAATGTTTACCATGCGCTCTGTCTTTAGCTTGTTAGCCTGTTAACCTTTGCTAATTAGGACAAAACACAAAGTACACCAAAAGTCATTAGTTTTACAGAAGTATTGGTAGTATTGGAAAAATAAGCCCATCCACCCACCGTGGAGAGTTAATATTTCATCCTGATTTTTTCATGATTTCATGCCAATCCATCCAATAGTTGTTGAGATATTTCACACAAAACCTCATGGTGGCGCTAGAGGGAACGTGAAAGGCTCATCAGATAAACATGTATGTAGTCAAACCTGCACACTCGTTCAGGCAGAGCTCTTATTGTTGTGCTACACTCACACATGACATCCTGCACGCCCTGTGCTTTAAATCAAACACACCCTTTGTAACAAGATGGCCTGTTTAAACTCAGTTCCCTGCCTGCACTTTAGCGCCACTGTAGCCATACACTTCTCTTATGCTAGCTAGCTAACTGTGCTGCTGCTGGTATACTACACAACAGACCGATACTGTGGCTTTAGGATGGCTTGGTGGAGGAAATGATGGGGTTTGTGGCGCGTGCAGCCTGGATTTAACAACCCTACCAGTTAGCTGTTGGTCGTATTAGCTGCAGGCCTCAAACCTGCACTTCAAGCCTGAAGCCGGAGCTTCCTGTCCTGCTGCTGGACGTTTAGGACCACAGACACTCTCCAGAAAGGTTTTCCTGAGATGATGAGTACTTCACTTCATCAAGCTAAGTGTTTGCTTCTTTTGCTGATTCTGAGTTGATGTCTTGGCTCTGTTTGGTCCATGTTTATGTGCTTGGCTGTGAACTGTGTCATGGTGTCTGCTGGTTGACTGTTTCGGCTCTCATGCTGCTGCTACGATGTGTAATATTTCCTTTGGTTGTTACATTAGTTTCTCATAGTGGCTGGATTCTGTTTTCATGTGCATTGCGATGCTTTAATCTTTAAATCACCATGGTGTTGAAAGACTGTTTGAGTGGCTTGACCTAGTTTTGCACATATTTTCCCATGAAGTTGTTTCTTGCACACAAACTGCTCCTGCAGAGTTGTTGTAAACATGACCGGTTTCATAGCTTTTGTCACGCCAGAAGCTGCTGCATTTCTTCTTCTTCTCACACTTTATATTCATGTAAGCATTGCTGACATATTTGAACTCAAGAGCCGTGGATTCATGTGTGAACTTTCTTTGCTGATCTAATTACTATGACTGCATCTGCTCTATGGGTTGTGCTTCAATAACACTCATACGCACTTCATGCCAAATTTACACTTACTGCTGTACTGTATATACTGACAATCATCTGCTGCTTGTCAACACTACAGTCAAGATGCTTGTGATGTGTGAGTAACTGTTTGTCTGCTGCTGTGACGTTTTGATGTGTTGAGCTTGCTGATGCTTATCAGGAGGATTGCTTGGTTTAGATGTGTCGACATCACCTTTTATCCAGATACTTATGATCAACCTACCTTGTTTGGAAATACCCACACACTTCACAGCTCTGTATCTAATGTGGTTTTTCCTAATCTGCTGATCTTGGTGTTTTCTTGTGAGGGGTGACAACATTAGATCCTAGAAACCAAACAGCCTTCTGTGCTTTAGTGCATTCACCCAAACAAACAGACTCTACTTGAATTGGCTGACTGAAATGACCTGCTGCTCAGGCAGGAGTACGTAACATGGTGGAAATGCCACCATTGATGTCGCCGTCAAAATTTCAGTTTCACTTGAATTTCTTCATGTGGAACATCGGCGCTTGCTAATGACTCAGATGGCGAGATCTGAAGTGACATTTTGAAGTGACATTTTAAACTTCAGGGAACATTATGCGCCTGGTGTTACATCTCGGCCCTCCACCCTCACTGCCTGCGAGTGCCCTTGAGCAAAGCAGTGAATCCCAGCCTGCTGCGGGGAATCAAAGGGAAGATGATCTGCATGCCTGCAGCAGGAATTTGTAAAATCTGAAAGGTTTCTTCTGTTAGAATAAAAAGAAAAAAAAACTAATTCATCCACTGGAGTTTCACTCTTGTCCAGCCCACTTCACTGGAGATACATTTGACCTGAGACAGTTTCCACTCTGTGTTTCTAATTTCGTATCTAACCACACTATGATGGTCACACGAACATGCTGGGTGTGAAAACCATCACATCCCTTCAGACCTTTGGCCTTCATTCTACCTGTGTGATTGCAAAGTGCGTTTTATTGGTGACGTGAACAGCACAACAACAAATAAGCTCTATTTGTGTTAACTTTATGGAACCGGTTTTAGCCGCGCTAGCAGCGTCGCTCTGGGGATAACCGTGTCAGTCGCTCCACCGCCTTGATCCAGACTGAAATATCTACAGCTATTGGATGGATTTCTGTGAAAGGGAGCGAAGAGGGTGGAACCTGCAGACTTTGGTGATTCCCTTGCTTTACTCGCACCACTATGAGGTTGACATTTGTGGTTTTTGAGTGAAATGTTTCGACAACTACTGGATGGATTCAATGAAATTTGGCACAGACCTTCATTTTCCTCTGAGGATAAATTGTAATAACTTTGATGTTTTCATCTAGCGCCACCATCAGGTCAAAAATGTAATTCTGCAGGTACCTTGGTTTAAGAGCAAGTACCTGCAACACTAATGACTGTTAACATGCTAAACTAAGATGGTGGAAATAGTAAACATCATACCTGCATGTTAATTACATCATTGCTAACCTGTTAGCCTTTAGCTCAGAGCAACACTGCATATATATCATTAATATGTAGCATTCATCTTTTTTTAATGGTGTGTGCGTATGTGAGTGGAAAAGGAGGTTTTGTGTGACTGAGTATTTTTATAAATGTGTGTGTGTGTGTGTGTGTGTGTGTGTGTTCGTGTGTGTATTTTTATGAATCAGTGCATGTGTGAGTGCGTGCACGCCTGTGCGAGCGGTGGACGGTCTGTCAGCTCAGGTTAGGCTGACGCTGAGTGGCCACACCTCCGGGGTGTGCAGGCCTGCGAGGCGGGCTCTCTCTCATCAGCAGCATTAGGCCGCCGTGTGTGATGGCTGCTGACCCCCGGCGGAGCGTTGGCCGTGGCGGTGGCCGGCGCTGGCCACTGATAATACCAGGTTCTGGGCTCACTTCCTGCCAGGAGCGGCCCTCACTCTCCTGCTGTCAAATAGTAAGTGGCGATGGCAAAGATGGCACTTTGGCTAGTTTGTGCTGGGCCTCATCAAGGACACCCTGTTAAAATGCCCCGTGTCTCTGAGTCATCGGCCATGGAGGAGATGGATGGGGGGTGGGGGGGTGGGGGGGTCGGGAAAGTAGTTTGAACAAAACTTTCTCCACTTTCTGTAGAGAATTAAAGGGTAACTGTTACCTGAACTTGCATCTGATTTTCATAGATTTAGACATTGATTATGATGGGTTGGAGTGAGGATGTCCACGCTGTGAGTCTATTCAGTAGACATTCTGGGGAGTGGCATCCCTCCTCTGCTGCTCCTCCTGAGGTTTCTATTGGGAGTTTTTCCTTATCCAAACAGAGGGACTAAGGATAGAAGGTGTCCTATGTTGTACGCTTGCTGCCCCTTGAGGCAGATTTGTGAGGTGTGATATTTGCACATATAAATAAAGCTGACTTGATGAACAGTAAAATTATCACCTCGTTGCAAACAAACAGACTGAGCACCGGGCTCAACTAGGACTTGTTTTACTTCCCATAATCGTGCATACAGAGGTTTTCCTGTGCAATGACAGACTGTTCCTGACATTGCAGGTGTGCTCATTTCCAGTTTTACCTTCAAAGTGGTTAAAAATCTTGCTGGTTTGTTTACATCCTGCTGAGTGCTCATTTCTCGGCCCTTCGGTCTTCTTTTAGACACGACGCCGTGGTCCCAGAATGATATGTCAGCAATTAGTGGTGAGCACAAATTTGTTATAACAGACAGAAATGATGGCAAAGCTACAGAAACTTGTAAAATTAGTTGAGTAGCCCTTTGGCCAAAGCTCTTTTTTAGGCTTTGAAAGGTCAGACTGTTCAAGTTTGCAGTATTTTCTGGTTATGAGACTTTCTTCTGGTGATATTGTCAGATATTAATACGGTACATATATATTTGTTTATGTCTTAGTATAAAAAAATCAAGGCAACACTGTGGATAGGATAGATCAAGTTCAGATCTGTAATCTGTGAACGGAGACTTTTGGCTCCCTGTTGTGTGACGGTCAACAGCGGCAGCAGGTGCACCACAGGGAAGAACAACAGGGAGGCAGGGCCAGCACCAGGAAATGACCCCTGCCAGAAACAACAATGAAAAAGCCAGGGTTCTGGAGCCTTGAAAATATGAAGTGACAAAGGGTGCCCTTTGTGTGGGAATTGACATGGTACAGGGCTGACACTGTGCACCCTCTAGGGGTTGATCTTCCAGTCAGGATCAAATGCCAAAAGTAGGTCAGTGGGAAGAGAGAGAGAGGACGGGAGGGGGGGGGTTCTTAATATTAAGAAAAACTGTGGCGGATTATTTCAGTGCTCTACACCTTCAGTCAGTCAAATACAACATTATCATCCACTCATCTACCACTTTCAGACGTTTCTTCCAAAGCCAAATGCTTTTATCAGATAGACGGTAGCCGGCACACAGCCACAGACTTGTGGTTTCGTTGTCAGTGCTGGTTTGGTCTGCGCTGATGAGAAGGCACCTGTGATCGTTGCAGCAGGTCGTCCTCCACCAGCCTCGTCTCCTGGAGGTGACGCTCACACGCAGCTGATTAACAACAGAATATATGTTCTGAGGGAAACGCCATGCAGACCGATGTGTGTTTTAACGTACCTGGCACCTCACAAAAATGTCTGTTTCAGTTGTTTTCTGACAAAAATAGGCACTACCCACTCATAGTGACTACTGCACTGTGGTTATGTTGTGTTTCTCATGGTTATGTTTAGCTACTGAAAGCACTTGGTTAATGTTAGGGAAGGATCAGGGTCTGTTTCAATGCAGAAAAACTCTGATCTTTACCTAAACCTGACCTCTTTTTTCATTCTGTTAATAAAAACATAATCTGGAAGAGGCTTAGCTTAGCTTCACGTCAGCGGACAATAGATGGAAAATAATAACTCACCGCGGCTCTTTTACATTTCTGTAGCAGCTGCAGTTTTCTCCATGTGTTGGTTTACTTAACAGACCCACAAAAAAGGCTGAATATAATTGCCCACAATGAAAATTAGCAGGGGAGATTGCAGCCAGGTAAAACATTGTTTTCCCAAAAAATGTCACCCTCAAATGGTTATGCGTGTTATAATTTGTGCTAACAAGGTGGAATGCCAGCTTCTGTCTTTGCCCCTCCAATCACCTTCTGCCTACCAGCCATGACTTGCCTAAAAGTTCTCATCGGGGAGCGCAGAGTCGAGCCTTGTGAGATGAACAACAGCAGTAATGACAATAACTGGGCTGATCTCCCCCTCCAGAGGATCAGGGGTCTGGCTGGTCCAAGCACACCGGCGACCGACCCTCCCTCTGGCCCTCGTTTGTCACGAGCTGACCCTTCCATTTAATTAATTAAAATTAGCATCTGTCCCCTTGGCATTGACTTGTTACGTCAGATAGAATCAGCTTTTGTATCAGCGGGCCCCCGGGGCTGCCGGCCCTAACGAGGCCCAAGATCCTAATTAGACGATGTAAGAGGGAGGTGAGTGTGGGGGGTAAGAGGGAGCTGGACAAGGAGGAGAGGAGAGGGGGGGGGTGGTCGGAGCAGGGGGGCACAGAGGGTCCTGCTGGGCTGAGTTGGCCCTGAGGGGAGGTGGGGTATTTATACACCCAGCACCTAAACATGATGGAGAGGGGAGGCGGAGGAGAGGAGCAGCCCAGAATCTCTCTGTTCATCTCCCTCCATCTTTGTCCAGCGTGTCTCTGTTTCTCTGTCCCGATCCTCACATTTCTGAATATGTCAACACTTTTAGCACAAAAGTCAAATTCTCTTGAGACGTAATTCATGTCCTGCCGTTGTAGTTACCACTTATGGCCACAGTGGCCGCTGTTCAGCCGAAGGTAGATCATCTTTAAGATTTTGGTTGATGGTTTTCACACATTTTAATCTTGATTTCTGTTTAGTTTTGCACTGTTTTGAAGTTGTGCCTCGAATCATAGAGCATATAACTCAAATCTCACCTTTGGAATAATAATAATAATAGTGTTCAGCAATGGTGAAATGTAACCAAGTACATTTTCTCAAGTGTTGTACTTAAGTGCAATTTTGACATACTTGTCAACACATATAGTTACAGTTACATAAAAAACAGATCTGATCATATGATTTGATGCAGTACTGTACTCCTAATGTACCCGGCAGTACACAAAGTGTCTGAAATAGACTCCACATTGACAAACTACAACACCAAAATGCTCCTACATGCATTTGTTGTTGCTATAAAAGCAGAATAATATAATTTTCTGTAGTCATAAAACACTGTGACTCATTTTTCATGATGAATGCTTTTCACATGTCACATTTTGAAATCAGGACTTTCACTTGAAATGAGTATTTTTAGATTATGGTATTTTTGCTTAGTATCGGAGTACTTTTTCCACCCCTGGTGTTTAATGGCCGACCGTCTGCGATGCTCAGATTGTTAGGTGCTAAACGCCTGACCGCCACCAGAAGAACACTGAATTTACTGTCTGGAGTGTTTTTTCCACAAAAACTTTAACAAAAGAAGTTCTTTTTAAATGTCGTATAAACACAAGCAGTTGTACAAAAACTAAATATCTAAAATTGGTGAATTTATAGTTTAAATCATTAAATATCTGATAACACAATGTGACCATTTTCTGCTTCAGACACATTTCTGTCAGTGCCAAAGAAGTGCTGAGATACTCAGCCCTCGCTAAGTCTAAATAGTGCTGCTAAATTTAAGCTGACTGCCACATCTTCTCGTGCACACACACTCAAACACACTCTCTGACAGATGTTTGACCCATTGCCTCTATAGCTGCTGCTTGTTGCTTGCTCTCTGCTGTGTAAAACCACAACTGTAGCACAGATGCTCTTCACTCTCCGAGGCATTTGTCAGGCCTGGTGGCTCAGCCTGGCTTCCAGCCTGGTGTCATATCCTGATCCCCTCGCCGTCCGAGGTCGGTGGAGACAGATGCTGGTGTTTGGGTGGCTGCTGGTGACGAGGGACCAGCCAACGTGAGCGGACAGGATGTGGGCAGCGGCTCGTCCCAGATAGACGTGTGTCAGTAAAACAATGGGTGACATGGGAGGACGTCCATGTGGTGGGAGATGCTAAAGCTTTCTGAAGGTCTTAGAAGGAGATGGAGTGTGAGTGTGAGACAGAGGAAGAAGAGAGCAAGACAGAGAGTCAGACTGAAATGTATCCGTCTTAATCCACAGCAAGTCTGCACACACACATGCACGCACACATAAACATGTACATGTACCTGTGCGTGTCGCTTTAGGTTCCCACAGTTCACCTGAATGATTATCTGACTCTGAGCATCTTTGCATTTCCTCTCTCTTTGTACTTCTTCCTTTTCCTCTCCTGTGGTCTCTGTGCAGCAGTTCTCAGTCAAACAGTGGTTGTCAATAAATACTAGCAGTGTGATTTATAGACGTGTATAGATCAGGCGCCATGGTGCATTTAGGCAGATGTGCGGTGTGAGATTCTATGATAAGACGAGACGGCCCCAAACTGGGGAATGAAGCGTCGTCAAAGCGTGCTGCAGAAAGGCTCTGCTGTGTTGTTGTCATGTGCAGCTGACATCGATGAAGGGGGCAGATTTTCCTCTCTAAATCTGTATTTGTATTTTCTTGAGTCAATGGCTCCTCGATTTCAAACAGAAAGAGGCAAAAGCAGGCGTCTTATCTTCAGCAGGTGACCGCAGATTTCTCAGCCTAAATGATAACTGTAGCTACAAGATTTTATCAGCTGGAGCCTGCTGAGCTACCATTCGCTCCATGAGCTGCCTGATAATACCGTGTGCAGCTGACCCTGTAATATGGACCCTAAATATGCACTTGATAGCTACATATGTGCTATATTGCTAAAAGAATGAAGCTAAAACTATGTTAGCCCAAATACTGTAAGTATGATGAGAAAAATGTGATCAGACTGTTATTTTGAGTTACTCTGTTGGTTTAGCACAACATAAACTTCCTCCGTTACAGAGCAGGCTAATGAAGCTAACGTTAGCCCAAACTCTGATAGCATCCGTCTTCCAATCACTGGGGAAAGATTACACAGAACAGGACTTTTTAAACCCCAAAACTAATGTACCTGCAAACAACTTCGACAGGTGTAGAAATCCAAAGCTCGACGGACTTTGGCAAACATTTCATTGACTTTTTACCAGAAGCTAGTGCAGATTTTTGCTAATTATCACAGCAAAAATAATCCCTTTTTTTTTTTTTTAATTGCCTATTTTTGGTCACATCTTTGTTTTGTTTTTTTAATGTTTTCTTTTATTTCATGCATGCGTTCATCAATTAGAATCAAAGAAAATTTACAAAAAGCTGCTTTTTGCCATGAATTCAATGTAATGCCTGCACATGCCTCTGTGTTTGTGTGTGCAGCTCACTAGCTCTGTATGTATCTGTGTGTGTGTGTGTGTGTGTGTGTGTGGAGGGGTTGAAGTGATGATGGGGGGGGTCAGCCAGTCATCACCCAGTTTGTGAGTGAGAGGACTGGGACCACATGCCCCTCTTAACTGTGTCAGATCGAGGTGGCCTCTTCAAATCACGTCCTTGTCACAGACCAGCAGCTCTGCACTGGACGCACCTCCAGTGATTTTCCCAAATATTCTTCAAGAGCGACGCGTCATTCAGTTTTCAGCCGGTCTGTTTTCTGCTCATTGCTTCGTTGTATTGGTCAGATTTATCGTTGCATCCTTCCACTCACGTACGCTAAGAAAAAGGAGACCGCAGTCAACCAGACTGTGGAAAAACAGGAGTGCAGGAAAGTGTTGATTGCTGGCTGTTGTTCAATGATTGTGTGTGTGTAGCCGTCTGAGAGTGTGTGTGTGTTGTAGTAAGCGTGTGTGTGTGTGTCCAGTGTAGCTGTGAGGAACTCCTTCAGCTAGTCCCCGTGTTTGTCAGCTGGCGAGCATTCTCAATATAAGCACTCTAATTGCTCAGAAAATTACAGCTAACGATGATTGCACTTGACACGGGCTGACATTACGGTGACACCACAACGCCTCCAACGCCCCAGACCCCACCGTCCTCACCTCCCCTCCTCTCCAGCACCCTCCTCAGGATGTTGTGCCAGCCCCCATTGACCGGAGCCTTGCCCCCGGTGACCGCCGCGTGCCCTCTGCTTGTTGAAGCTGTCCAAAACAGAGATGTCCCAAAGTTCAATCTGCTTTGGCATCGCTTTCTGCCAGCCCTCATCTGTCAGCCAAACCGTTTGTGAACCATAATGTGCGCCTCTGTATTCAGGCGCAATCCGTGCTTCATACGTCCACGTGTGAGTGTTTGTGCATCGTCCTTTTTTCAGTCTTTTGTGCTCGTTAATATGGGTGTTTTCTTCTGTGCTAATGTTTGCGTGATACTCTGAATGTGCTCAAAAATGACAGCAGTGGCGGCAGCAGTTCTGTTATAAATGAAGCTGAGACAAAGAGGGACGCACACAATTCAATATTCATGAGGTTTTTAAGTGTAGAGTTACTGTAAATGCATCTGTGCACACGTGAATGTGAGTAAATGTCTGCATGTGCATGAACGTGTCCGCATACCCGGGCCCTGCAGGCCGGGATGTGTCACCTCTTTGTCTTGTCAGTGTTAATGTGAGCATGGCCAGCCAGGCGTGGAGCTGTGACAGATCAGCAGACGAAGCCCTGCTACCCCACCCACTTCCACCTCCTCTCACCCTGTTTCCTCCCCCGCTCCCCCGCTCGCCTCCCTGCCTTCAGCGCAGGGATTAAATATCCTTTCCTGTCCAGGCATCACCTCTGGCATATGGAATTTTTATTTAATTTCAGGTCAGAACCCGTCCGTCACTGGTGCTCGGGCTGCGATGCATCACAGCTCCAGAGGATGCCCAGTGGGCACCGGCGGGGTGGCAGAGAGGATCAGCGGTGATAGCTGTGTACAACAGGCACCTCACAGGCGTCATACTCATGGCTGAAAGCTATAGTTGTCACATCAGTCCTCTGCAGTTTTAACCTGTGGCACAAACTCGCACAGCAGCACATGCACGGCGGGTATAGATTCAGCATGGGTAGGTATGGTCGAGACAGACCGGTAAGGTGTGCTGGTGCTGTCACGCTCTGCAGCAAGTCCCTCCATTAATCTGACCTTTTCATTACACTGCTGTGTGCAAAGCACCACGTACACACTCAACACTGTGGCTTCTTGTAGTGTGTAGAGCTACTCATGATGCCGAAATGTGAAAATGCTTGAAAACCAAAGCAGCTGCAGACCTCAGATGTTGCCATGATAACAGATTTTATAGATAGCGCTTGTACTGATCTTAATATGGCAGCATGAGCATCAGCACTTCTGTAGTGTGTGTAGGTGGTAAAGGGTTCAAATCTACCACTTCTTGCTTGGGCCTCAGAGCAGCCAGAGTCACCACATATTAAACCTGCTTGATTTGCATGACTTTAATCTGAGCAAAACTCAATCTGAGGCTCTATTTTGATTTGATCAGTGATGGAAATCTGAATAAATTGTTTTGTTCTTGCCGATAAATAAAATCTGCAAAACTTCCTCGTTGGCTAATGTTGAATCTTTTCATATTCAGAAAGAATTTTAAATGATTTCAAGTGTTGAAATAAGCAAAATTCACATTGGGAAGACTTTGCCAGAGATATCTGCATTCATAATGTCAGTGTCATGTTTACTGTAGATGCATTTGCACACACTGACATGCAATATTTGAGACTTAATAATAAAATAGCTGTATATTAATTTGGGTTATTCCAGCTTCAACTGACAAATTAAAGAAATACAAGCTACCTGTGTTCAAAATGAGATATAAGCTCATTTCCTTTTACTGTTAACGTCACCACAAAAAGGCAGACTTTGTGGGTGCATCCCACACACATGCATGGTCGACATGTTTGTTTTCGTGGTCTGCGATACTCAGACTTAGTCAGTGGAAGCCTCGTGACTCACAGTGAACTTGAGGAGAGGCAGAGACCACTCGCTGTCAGATCCAGATCCAGGCAGCACAGTCACAAGCTCAGAGTGGAAACTATTACATGTGCACATCATTAATATCTTGTCTCAGGTTTCCAGTTTGGTCACTTTCTGGTTTACTTGCTGTCTGTACATGTAGTTCTCCAGATATATTGTTTTCCATCGTCCCACAGACAAGCATCTCACTTCATGACACTGGAGGTGTCCACCTCTGCTCTGTTGGTTATGAATGGTTGAGTCTTCAGAACGTTTATCGTGTGAGGGGGCGTCTTTGGTCGGATACTAATAAAGCAATGAGTGAGGTTCTTTTTCTGGTGGTTGATTAGCCTGATGATTACACAGAAGTGCCATTTACTTCCTCTGCGTGCATTTATCTGAAGCGCTGAGCAGACGTGGTTTCTGAGGAGTCATTGTGAAGCTCAGTCCCTCCAGCTGTCGCCATCTTGGCGGCGCCTGACTCCACCAAACTTGCGGCTAGTCCAAAAATGGGCAACAGATGGAGCTGAGGTGGTCTGACTGAAGCCCGGTTGCTGACACCTCACAGTTAGCTGTCACTCAGTGCGGCCATGCCCATAAATGTGCATAACCTTAAGCCTCAATATGGTTTAAACAAGTGAATTATGTAAGAATTTCTGCCTGTACAGTTGTCATGAATGGGAAAATTAGCTACAGAAACCAAAACTGTTTATCACACCAGGCTGTGGATAGCTGCTGAAAACGTGGGTGTTTTAATATGGGGGTCTATGGGCATTGTTTCTCTTCATTTTCAGCCCTGGAGGTTGCAGTAAAACTTTCTTTTTTTATGCAAATTACGATATACAGTAAACTCATGGTGACAAATGCATGAGTCATTCTGTCGTATAGAGGGGCGTCGTGTTTTAACCACATCAGTGCCAGCCATCGTGCCAACGCAGCTATCTGACCATTTATGGATGTGAGTGTAACCCTCAGACAAGCTGCTGCCTCAGCCTGTCCTGTCAGAGCTCGACCCTGTCTGACTGTGCATCATCTGAAATGTTCCAGTACGAGAACAATGCATCTTTTTAAACATTTTTCTCAATAAAACAGCTGGTTTTTGTCATTCAAAGTTAAATTGGCTAAATTCTGCTTGAACGGTCAGGTTTGCAGACATTCAATGACAACGAGACTGGGCTGAAATGTGCCTCAAGCCTTGAATCTGCATGTTGTACAACGTATGATTTTTATTTTTTTTTGCCTTTCGAGATGTAGCACACAGTCTTATCCTCCTATTTTCAAAACCCAGATGTGATTCAGAGGTAAAAATCTGATGTTTTCGACTATTGAACTGTATTTGTGCTCCTGCTGGTTTCAGGTCAAACACAGGTCAAGCTGAAGGTGGCTCCTATTGTCTCCCATGAGATTAAATATTCCTAGATCAGAGGAAATGCTGCATAAAAGACCAACATGTCACAATAAGACAAACACTGAGTAAAGACACACCTTCAACTCAAGCCTGAACTAAAATAAGTTCTGGCCTACACACAAAAATATACCCACTGTTAAAAGTGTGGTGTCCTGGTGGCCCACATGTTCAACCTACTGACCATATAAGTGCAGATCAAGTCTGACAGACCCATCTCCTACTCCCCTCACTTCCTGTCCAAAATGGCCCCAAAATAAAGATAGTTAGACCGGGCCGGGCTTTTTAGAAAACATGTAGGTGGGCTTCCTCCATATTCTTCCATGGCATCTCTTCCTGACTAAGAATTTGTCAGCTTAACAGTTGAGTTTCCACACCAGCTTGTTAACGGGTGAGTTTTATGTGTTGATAGATACATACACAGAGAAAACACCTATGTGTGATCTCAGCTGCAGTCCCTAATCCATGTTAATTTGAACCACACACTGGACCAAACAGGGACGCTGTGCTCCTCATAATTGAAAAAACCGTGAGGCGCCCGCCCTCTCTGTAAAAGTTTTTGTTTTTATTCCACCCAGAGGACCCCTGGCTCTGGCTGTTTGGCGTTCCTGTCACTCATCCAGCCACAGTGATGGAGGTGTGGTGGAAGAGGAGGCGGTGGCGGTGGTTGTTGGGGATGCGTGATGTGTTGTGACAGCGGGAGCCAGGGCTGGCGGGCGGTCACCATGCGGCACCATATTGCCGGGCTCCCCGGGGATGAGAGATCAGCATGCCAGCCTTGCCAAGAAGTGCTAATAGGCGCAACACGTCTTGCTTTCACACATTAAGGCAAGCGAAGGGTGACAGATCAGAGCTGTGATACTGCCGCCTGTAAGGAAAAAAAGGGGCCACACCACCCGTTTGCCATGCAGCGCAGGCTAATGATGAAAACTCCCCGAGTCGAGCAATATGCCCACCAATCACTGACAGACGTATCTCCATCACCTGTCACAGAGTGGAGACCAGTGCGGCCTCGCTCCTCACCGCAGTGATGCTCAACTCCATATTGTAACTGACAATAAAGCGAAAAGTGTTGAAATAGGATCAACACTTTTCGAAGAAGACGTCCACGTTCTCACCCAAAGCAGCCGAGGTCAAGTGGGCTGCTCCAGGCGGCAACACCTTTGTCACATCTGTTACCAGAACCCACAGCCTGGATGGAGTCTGCTGAGCTGAGCGTTTCACTGTGGAGAAGAAATGGGAGCTTTTGTGCACGCAGTCTTGTTATTTCCACCTTCGGGGCCATATGGCTGATTTGGCAGATTCTCAAGCACCTGCCTCCATTTGTTTGCCTCAAAGATGATTTGGAACTGCTTGTATGGAGTGTGTTTGAACAAGTGTTCTGAGTCCAGTTTACCGCTCCAGAGAAGTTTTTATACTGAACTGCGAGTTTCTATATTTAATAACCATCAAATGCAGTACTGCTTGGAAAGAAGCAAATTTAAGTCGCACCGTCGGATCATGAGGCAGTGTTAAAAAACATGAGTGATGTTGGATCGATGCTTAAAGTTTTGGAAGCTTTGCACGTTTAGCTGATGCTTCCTTTTGTTCTGGCTTGTTTTTCATGGACTGTTTGGATTAAGGCCCTTTGGTTCCAGTTAAAGGAACCCAACATTAGTGCTAGACCTCAGCAAATGGAGCTCGCCAGATCCAAGTCTTTATCTAAGTCCTCCACTGTCTAAACTCCAGGGTGGGTATTCCTGCATGGCTCATGGTGCGATGACTGTGGTAGAATCAATACAGAAATCACTACTTTATGAAGTGGTACATTAAGCTGATCAAGCTCACCAAGCTAGTACTATAAAAATGATAAATAAATAAGAAAATATTAATATATATTATTGATATATAGACTGTATGTCCTGCACTCTGCTAGCTTACAATGGCTCACCGAGCGGTGGCTGTATTTTCTTAAACGCATTGGGAGTTTGAGTTTTGACCCTATGAGGTTGCTGTAGCTGCTCGGTCGTCAGGTTTAAGATGCTGCAGACTGTGCCTTTAAGTATGAGCACACGTGTTTTATGTTAAGCGTGTGAAATTGATCATTTGTTAATCTTACTGTGACCACAATGCTAATTTTTGTCAGGGCACTAATGGTAATTCCCATTATGTGTTAGCATCAAGCTAATGCTATATATGTATCAAAATTAATAAAAAACAGTCACCATCCCTCTTTCTTTTTTTAACCTTTGCAAAATTTTTCACGAGGCTCTGAAAAAATCCTCTTTCGGGCAGAGCGATCTCAGCTGGTGCGATGCTAAACCTGCCCGCCTACAGAAAGGTCATTTCTTCCATGTCAGTGGGACAAAGATGAACTCACCGGTACTGAGTGTCAGGCATCTGAGAGCCATTTCATCCCCATGGATACCCCGATGAAGACCCCTGTGCTACATCTGTGGCTGCCTGTTCTTGATCAAATATTTAAGTGAAAGGTGGTGCTGACAGTAAGACCCAGCACCTCTTAGACAGGCTCCATCCTACTACTGACCGCAGCCGCCTTCCAGCATCTTAATGGATAATGTGTTACAGATACGAACGTCCTAATTTGAATGTTTGCACAAAGCTAAATTTTTCATAGAGGATTGCATAGGAGGGCCTTGGCTCCACAGCGCTATGCTAATGCAAATTTGGACAATTATACATGAAAATTAAATGAATGATTTATGGGGATGGCGGCTCACCTCTGCATCACCCCTGATGTGAGTGGAGAGCCAATCAGTGCGGTCCTGGAGAGGTCACATGGAAAATAAAAGTCACTTTCTACAACTGGAGACACACATGCTCCACAGAATGGCCGTACTTCTGAATCACTTGTAAACACACAAACTAAGTTTTCTTAATGCCAGCGCTTCATTATAATATTCCATGTGGCCAGAAGTTTGTGGACAACCTTGAATCTGTTAATAATCCAAGTTCGTCTTGGAGGAATGTTGTTTTTTGGCATCTTTTGACCCTTCAGATCTATCACTGGTCCCCTTTGTGGGGTCCCTGCACCCTGAATAGCGACAAGTTGTGCTTCAGTACTTGAGCGCAGCAACTACTGTATGATTTAAGATCTGGGAAACATGGCAGTTACGGCAAATATGACTAATATGTGAGTAGTGTTCGCCATTGGATATAAATTGTGGGAAATCCAGTCCATTCAGTCTTCCAGAGGACGGGAAGTTTTGGACTGAGATGCTCACAGTCACATGTGGGTGTAACGTTCAGGTGTCCACATACTTTTGGCCGTCGACAGTTTGCTATAGGTCAGGGGAAAGAAGGAACCACCAGTTAATCCTCAAAGCTGAATTTATTCATTGACTGTTGAATTCTTGTGACTCACATGTTGAGGCTTCACCTGAGTGCGACTCATCGTCTTCCCTGAGGATGAAGAGTAAAACAGTTCAGCGCAAACCCCTGAGTTGTCTCTTCAGCACCAGTCACCAAACCCACCGACTGGGCTGCAAGTTAGTGTTACTCGCTGTCTCTTTGTTATTCCACCACAACACCTTGACAATAAACTTGACCGGCAATATTTTTCACTTGTCTGTCAACCGCTCCGCTGATCCATCCATCCATCCATCCATCCTCCCTGCCTCCTCCCTCCCCTCCCCCCACTGACGCCTACAGTCCCTGGGGCCATGCTATGCTTGCTGAAGCGCTGCGTTGTGAGCGAGTGCTCAGCCTGCCATCAATATGGGTGAGTTACAGAGGTCAGCGGTTCAAACGCAGTTCACCGCTTCACGCCGACACTCGCTGTGCCTCTACCCGTGCAGATTACGTGTGCTGGAGTGTCAGAGCGTGTAAATGTGTGTGTGTGTGTGATGGCATCGGTACGTGTGTGCACATGTGTGGGTATCTGGCTGTTGGTGTGTTTTTTGTCTCTGTCTTTACATGAATATGTGTTTGTGTGTCACGGTGCTGTATGTATTTTTTTGGCTTGCGTGTTGACTCACTCAGCCACAGCACTGAGGGTTTCGATCTCTGGCCGGGGCCTTCTGCCAGCCGACATAATGAACATGTCGTCAGTGAGGCATGTGGGACACCAGCACTGATTCCTGCTCGAACAGCAGGTGGTGAATCTGTGCCTGATCAGCTGGATCACTGAGAGGAGAAAGCCAAAATGTCACAAGTGTCAGGAAACACTGTGGTGGTACTCGAACAGCTTGCTTCGCTGAGCATCTATGTGCTACATGTGTTACTGCAGGCTTCCACTAGAGGGCCCACCAGAGAACTCAGAGCGTATAGAAGTTCCAGATGGTGATTACGATTCTCTCGTTCTGTCAGTGCGAGGAATTGATGATGAGAAACATCACCAGCATTTCACATCAACACACACCTTTCAGCATCACCAGGGATCTGCGACCGTCCCCATACTCCCCCTGCTGTTCATGTGTGTATTGCATCTCGCGACAGTTTCTCAGAAAGCGGCGCTCCAGTCGGATGCAGGATACAGGATACAGGAGGCAGCCATCGTACATCGTTGGAGAAGCAAGTATATCTCCAGCCTAAGATTACAGACGCTAACCTGCTGAACCCGAAGACGACCTGCGTCCACACGACTTTTCCACGTCATGTTCACGAGGAGCTGCTTCCAGATCTCCATCTAAAGGTCATGACACGACCTGAAGAAGAAACTTCCACACAGAAAATTTGCCTCTTAAGTACTCAGCTCAGTTTTCCTCATAGACGCCACAACTATGTTTTCAGATTTTTTCACTATTTAAAGAGCAAAGTTTTTGAGTGTCAAATATGCCGACTTAGTGTTTTCAGATTTACTGCAGCCAGCTTAGTGTTTGTGCAGTTGACCGTCAAATCGACTCTTCTGGGCTTCTTTCCAAAAGCGAGGACATATTTTTGATAGTAAAGTGACTTCTGGACAGCGAGGACATCCTCCGGAAGGCAGAAGTGGACTTTTTTTGTCAAAACACATGCATGTCAGAGTTTTACCAGGATTTGTTTCAACCTGAAATTCAGGAATCGTCCATCAAATATCAGCTGTATCATGTCAGAAGAGCCAAAACTCACAAAAGCCACGGGCCCCCTCCACACGTCCTCTGCCCTCTGTCCTCTGTGGACTCTTGCTCCTGTCTTTGAGCCTCTAAACACATCGAGTAGAGCTCGTTCCTTCTTTAGTTTTACAATAAATGCCAGCACAGGGCGTCCTCTGTGCTGTGAAGCGAGTTCTGTGGTTTGTGTGGTTTATGTGGCCATCTAGTGGGCTGGTTAAACACTTCCCACCTGGAAACTAAACACGGGGTGAAACACGTTTTCTTAACCTGCAAATGGAGGAAATGGAGTGTTTTTTTTTTTTTAACACAGCTTCAGTACTAATGATTTCATCGTTCTGTCCTGAAGTTGAAAATGAAATTCAATATATAGTACAGTACTATATAAAGTACTCCATAAATATCACTAAAATACTTGAAGAATTCAACTTACTGTATGTGCATTTACTGTAAGTGTTATGAAGGAGGCTTCTAGTCAGCTTTGGGTTAAGATCAAATATGCAAAAAAAAAAAAAAAGAAAAAAAAAAAAGAAGCAGAGGGAAACTTCCTCAACATCTGTGGGCATGTTTAACTCCTACATGACTCACGGTTTGTGTTGTGATGCATCTGTCAGGCACAGTCGAGATCACCGCAGCTTTGAGAGCAGGATTAGCTGATGAAGACCTCAATATCCTACATGCAGAATACAGATCTGCGTCAAGGCTCCTGTTGTAAACCGAGTGTTGGTGACAAGAGTTTAAGCACCGACGGACCACAACATAGGCTGAACTCATCAACGTTAACCACACGCGTGTTTGCGCCCCACATGCACAAAACGGTGAACACGGCCTGACGGTTTTGTCGACGTATGAGCCTCGAGAGCTGAGTCATTCCGGTAAAGGAGTAAATGCACACACACAAACCCAAAAAGACAAAATTACACCAAAGTATTTGTAAGAGGGGCTCATTGAACCAACAGTTTATTATAGAATTTGCTTTATGCTTCTAATTGATTGTATTATAATGAGTTACTGTGTGTTTGTTCATCCCCCTGAAAACATGAAAATAACATGAGAACAGTCAGAATTCAACTGTAATCTTTAATCTGCACATTTTCTGAACAACTTATTAAACCGTGACCTGGATGCCAAAAGCAACATGCGAGAAGTGATGTGAGGATTACTGGAAACACACAAATGACAAAAAAAAACTGTGACTTCTAAGAACTGCATGTTTGTGTGTGTGTGTGTACACAGTGATGCATGCGTGCTGGTGTGTATTTACAGTATCTACGCAGTGTGTGTTTGTGAGCGCTGAGGGTTGTTGTTTTTGATCGGTGAGCAGAAAGTGATGCTTTTCACCACTTATTGACTGACTCCGTGTGGTTTTGCTGTTAGTTCTCCTGCAGCTTCTCGTGTAAGTGTACCAGGGTCTGTGGTTTTGTGGCCCGGATGGGTGGGTGCCTTTTTCTTTTTCCTGAGGTAGGCTGTGTATTGAGGTTAGCGGCACAGAGCTGAAGATGTAGGAAATAAACTTTGTAAGAAGCTTGACGGATGAAGGAGGGAGGCCATGATTTGAGGTAAACAAAACGATCTTGACTTCACATAAAATGGGTCAGGAGATCTTCTTCTTTTTTTTTTTTTTTTGGTCTGCTCTTTGATTTTTCTCTATATGCAACACGCTTTCTTCATGTTTATGACGGAAGCACTTTAAACTGGTTGATCTGCTCTGAAATAACGTTGCCTGTGCTGTGCGTGCAGATCAAACACAGACAGTGAGGAGTCAATGAAAAGCACCAGATGTGATTGGCTGCATGATTAAAACAGAAAATGTTTGTACCCTTTTCCAAAAAGATGTTTAAAAAAAGATCATCAGTCTTTGCTGGTGGTTCTTTTAAGGGTTAATAAAGGCTCAATAATGTATTTCAGGTCAGAGTGTGTTAGAAAGCCTAATAAAAACATTTTGGGGTTTTTTCCCTCGTGAACACACATTTGAATGAGGAACCGACAAGGTTCCATTTATCAAAGCCATCCAGTTTCAGTTATTAATTACAGTAAATCATCAATTGCTGTTGGGATTTTCATCTAAACAAAGATCATCATCATCATCATCATCATCATCATCATCATCATCATCATCGTCCTCTCTGTGCTTTGATCATCTGTATCAGTCCAGAGTTTAAAATCATTAATGAACTAAACATCAACCCGCCTCACTTTTCTTTAACGTGAGCTCAAATCTCAAACATATTTTACTGATGCAGGAGCTTCTTCCTGATCTGAACATTGATGTTAGCTGTTAACAAACAGCTGCTGAGGTCCCTTCCAGCCCGTTTCTTGGCTGAAGTGGACCAGTGAGAAGGTAACTGCAGCGAACCGTACCGACAACACCTGAGCGGGTCGATGGGTAATGTGGATGTTTGCACAGCAGCAGCAGCAGCGGCGGCGGCGGCGGTGTCAGGCCTCACTGACTGAAACTAACAACATGATATACTGCTTCAGGACTCTGCAGCCACAACACACACACACACACACACACACACACACACACACACACACTCACACTCACGTGTCCATCACAGCCTCTGTGTGCGAGTGGGTGTCTGTGCAAAGTACAGCGCGCACACTGAATATTGTTGTCAAACTTAAAAGAGCCCACCTCTCCACTGCTGAGTAGTTTTGCAGAAATATCATCTGTCAGCCTGTGAATGATGTCCGTTAATAACATAATATCAACGTGTCATTCTAAAACTGAGATGTATGAACACATTTCAGGCGTGTGTTTCACTCCAGGGGATTTTTACATGCAAAAAAATTTAAAAAATTAAAGAATTTGAAGCTTGTTAATGTGATTTTTTTTTTTTAAAACAGTCTAATATTTTAACCTGAAAATATGAAAGCCCTCACAAGGTGAAGCTGTGAAATAAACAGTTTGAAATGTCTTACCCTTGTGTCTTAGTACAAACAGCAGTCATTTGTAGTTCTTAGCTCTATTTATGCTCCTAAAACCTTTTTAAAAGCAAGGAAATTGAAGAGAAGTCGCCAGATTTTCACCCACATCTGCTCTTTTTCAATTCCCTTGACGCGAGCTGTGCAACTTGAATGATTTCAAGCTTCGTGTGCGTCACCAGCTCTAAAGTTAACATCAGTGAAGAGAGAGGATGTGAAGTGCAGCCAAGAGCAACTGACATCAGGTGTGTGCACAAAGACGCCAGTTCATGCGTTATTTCAGTGCAAGTTCCAGTTTATTTATAGGAATATTTACAGACAGAGAGAGAAATTAAAAAGTGACTCTTTATAAACCTGCTGCTGCCTTCTTTCTGCTCAGCGCACTCGTAAAGTCCTTGAACGCCAGCAGTGTTGTTCCAGCACACAAACGCTGTAGAGTAGCCATTACTTCTCATTAGTGTTGTGGAGAGTTCATTAGTGCTGAGGTCTCCATGTGCACTCAGTGTTACCCAGGAGAACAACCCGACTCACGCAGGTACTCACAGGAGAGTGGAGCGATGCGGGATTGAAAGTAAAAGTGTTAGTCTTTGTTGGACCTAGCCGTTTGTGTCCTGAGTAAATCTGAAGGAAATTTGAGTGAAATTTCATGAAACACTGAAATTTGATCTGATGCTGGATTTGTCTCTGTGTTAACCTCCTGAGGAAACCAAGGTTTGCTGTTAGGACACAAAAAAAAAAAGAAGAAAAACAGATGAGATCAGAGTTTGAGGTTAACAAAAAGGACAAGAGCCAGAGCTAGCGATTAGAATCTTAACGCGATGGACCTCAGCACAGCGTGTGTGTGTGCGGATGTGTTGAAGAATAAACATGTGTGAGCTCATGCGAAGGGGTGATCGCTCGCATTGCTGCTGGCCAACAGTTTGTGGTTTTCGAACAACATCCCAGCACCATTAACCACAACGCAGCATCTTCCTACACACTGACACGAACAAGAAACCTGCTAACCATGTCCTCTGTTTTTCAAAATACAGGAAATAATTCGCTGGTTAGGAGCCAAAGTAGGTCCTCTGACTGGGACAAAAAACAACATATTGTTTGTGAAATCTTGAAACATTGAAATAACATCCGCTGCAATCAGAAATCAGAGGCAGAACTTAAATAACTGCCGCTTGAGCTCTTGCGGTGATGCAACGTTACACCAACATCAGCGAAGTCGGTGCACAGTTTCATCGTTTCCTTCTTCACCGCATGATAAATCACACAAGAAAAATATACATCTTAGTGTTTCTGAACGACAGAAACCTTCAAACATTCATTTTTGACTTTTTCTGTAGTGTACTTGTGGTTGTAGGCGGTCCAGATCATCCCATGTCACATGTGAGTTGTCTTTGTAGCTGGATATTAGTTGACTAGAGGACGTGCCACTGCGGAGTGAGTAAGAGAGGAAAGGTGTGGGGTAGCACTCGCATATAACTCGCATATAATTCATATTTAGTGTGGTGGTGGAGGATTATATATACTGATTTACAGACACTCCAATTTGAAGTTGTTGAATAATAGAGTACATGTTGCATTAGCCTTACACACTTGCAAAATACCTGTCTGTACACAACTTTAAATATTTTTACACAGAGTGATATAGGAACATACATACAGAATAGAATAATTGGGAGTCATTAAAGCCCTCTTCGATCGAATGGTCAAGTATCTCCGTACGGCCTTATTGTACACTTCAGGATGGAGCTCCTTAAAGGATAAATCCAGTTTATCTGAACTGGGTTCAGTTATGATAACACTGTAATCACCAAGTTAATCTCTGAGTGAGGAGGCGTCGCTGAAAAGAAGTCTGATGGAGGAGAAACACGAGCAGTCAGATGATCCCGACATGAAGGTGGTGAAGATGATTAACGGGGTAGGAAATTAGAAAATCTCAATTCTGCCTTATAGAATTGTTTATTTTTCAGATTGGTTTGAACTTTGCCCTTTTTTCTTGTGAAACTCTGAGCAGTTTTCAGGGTTTCCCCCAGAGGAACTGGTTTGTGGAGGTGGTAGGTACTTTTTTCCAATTTCAGCCGCAGGTTGAGTTCTTCTCTAATTAAACTCTGTTTAATCATGACATGCAAACAGCACAGAGCTGCTGATAATGGTGCAGTTGTTGAGTGTCTAACCTTAAACTAACTTCAGCCTGCAGGCTCTGCTGGATAAAACTGAGCCCTTCTCCAACACTGCAGCTTGCTTTTCCAGTTAATTACCTGAACACCAAATGATGAGCTCGGACGATCGATCTCACCCGCTGAGCTGAATCAAACAGGTCCTGATGCATCAGCTGACCAGCTGAAATCTGTTCTGTTACTCAGCTCGCTCCTTAAATACGTGGCCTCTGCTTGTTTCGTATTTTATAAAAATGCATTAAATTCGTCGGATGTTCGTGGTTGCAACAGCAAAATTTTGCAGCAAATTCAGTTCGTTCCCATGACAGTGACCCGCTGCACGATTTGAAGGAACGCGTTAGAAAAGGTTGATGTAAATGGCAAAATATAAAAAAAAGAACTTCCTCTATTTTGCAAAAACCTTTCAGGCTGACTTAAGGTGAGGAGTTAAAGGGATGGAAACACCATGAACCTTTAACCTTCCCTGAAAGGAAGAAGCTGTTCTGGCTAATTAGCTGTGTTGCACCATCCAGTTTTTAACTTCCTCTTTTTGAGTAAAAACTACCCCACGAAAGTAATTCTGAGATAGAAGTCAGTGGTTCAGTGGTGTTTCAGATAAACTGATATCATGTTGGCAGCAGACCTAAGCTAAGTAGCTAACAAGCTATATGGTGTACAATGGTGAACAAAATGGAAGGAAGAAGTCACAGCATGGAGAAGCTGTAGTTGGTGACTAGCGCTAGCCTGGCTGGCTAGCATGTTAGCTCACCAGCAGCGGCAGTTCAGCAGCTTGTCTTCTTTTTTAGCAGTGTTGCTGCTGATTTCAGCAATTAGCTCGGTGACAGTGTTATCATAACCAACATAACCAGCATCCACAGCCACTAAAGTGAGGTCCAAGTGGTAATAAACCATGTTATCCTTTAATCTGATATTTCTTGACCCCGCCATTGGAAAATACTTTTTTTTTTTTTTTTCTTTTTTAACCTTCATTGGAAAATCATAGCCTGGAACAAAGCCTCCAGAGCTTTAGAGATTCAGTGTGTTGCTCAAGAGTACTTCATGTGGGTTGAAGTTACCCAACGCGAGGACGTGAAACCGTTGTCCTACATCATCCTGCTGCCACAATCACTGTCAAATGTGCTCTAATCTACCACATTTCATCTCTCCTGTAGCTTCAACTCAAATTCATGGGTGGGTGCGCGTAGGGACATCCCCACATTACAAACAGCACATGTAGCTGAAAGCCTCGTATTAGCTGACATCAGTGTAACTTCGTTTTTTCAATTTTCTTTTTTTCAAAAAGAAGTTCAAGTCCCACAGGCAGATCTCGGGTTAAGATTCCACCTGTGATTAAAAACTAAACCCACGTATCAAAATAAGATTATCGTCGTTGCTGAAACCCTGCAGAGATAACTTAGCTGATCGGAGATGATGTTTGTGGTATCAGATCTCCGAGATAGAAACAGAGTGCACTAAAAAGCCTGCCGCTTCTTCCTCAAAGCGGGTCAGAAGTCTTGATCTCATGCAGCCAGCTGTGTGTGGTCTTTCTTTTTTGTTGGGTGGTCTGGGCAGTCGTGACATCAAACTGTTTTGAAGGTCAGATCTTTAGGAAGACCGATGAGAATCCCAGTTGGTAATTTAAAGTCTTTGTACAGAAAAGAATCCCGTTCGGCGGGATTTTGATCTTCGACTCCTTATTTACAGAAGTGTGCAAGCACGTGGGAGAGACACCGGCATGAGACACGTGGTGTCTTAACATTTGCAAAAATATATCTTCATATTTTTTGCCTTACAGATCGACAATATAAATAGTAAATCATACATGGAAAATATATATGGGGACTGAAAACGGATACATCGTATAGGCTATGCTAACGTAAAGTGCTAAAATACTTAGATTTTTTTTGAACAGGCCGCAAGCATAAAGGTATATTCTGACAAAAAACTTCCCTCCGCTCGTCGAGAAGACAGATCAGCGCCCCGCCCTGCAGGGCATCATCACAACTCTGCTTGGGGAAAACCGCCTTCATCCGAACATGCTTTCACATTCATGTTCTCCAGCTTTGTCAGTAGCTGAAATGTGAGACTGGAATGTTTCATACTTTCTTAACTGCTGTGGAAACTTCCTGCTTTTAGAGAAGTGAAAGCGAACTGGCACCAAACCCTGATCGACAGAATTCCTTCACCCTTACTTCAGCTTCAGAAGCTCAAATGACTAATCGACATCCCGCTTGACTTCTGTCAGATCGTTTCAATAAACCACCTTCTACCAGATCGCTGTCCTTGGCACTTACTGCGCAGAATCCTCCAAAATATACCGTAGTGTGTGTGTGTGTGTGTGTGTGTGTGTGTGTGTGTGTGTGTGTGTGAGAGAGATAGAAAATGTCCAAGCAGGTGTACAGTAAAGCTAAGTGGTGAGAATAGTCTGCTTAAAAAAGACGCCTCGGGTCTCCCTGATCATTGGCTGATGAACGCTGAGCCGTTGTGACATGCAGAGCCCCTGAACCCTCCAGCCTGCCTCTCGCACCTCGTCTTTGGCTTACTTTGCTAAATCAAAGTGTACTAGACTGTGAAGCGGTGAACAAGACGACGTCTGAAACTGTCCGAAAAACCACACGAGACTCACGACAAAGCAGCAGCAACCAGAGCCGGTGACTATACAGGCGGAGCTGTCCTAAGGTGGGCCAGTGAAGGACTCTGCATGTGGACTCTCAAATCCAACAGACCCCCATTTAAGTACGTCCCCCTGCATCCCATTTTGCATCCCTTCCTACAGATTACCTCACGGCGGCTCGCCTGCGATTCTACTTTTGACTTCCCGTGTGGCCCGGTCGGCCGATCGCTTACGTAACCTATAAGATGTGTGCGGGCTGGTTGCCATGGCAATCAGATCTTGCTGTTCTCCAGGTGGGAGTCGATGTGCTTGATGAGGGCATCGTCAGGGTAACCGACGGGGAAAATCAGCTGGCAGAGGGGGCAGCTTCGCATGTCGCTCTCCTCGGTCTCCATCCAGAGCTGCAGAGCAACACACACACATGATTACACATCAGGATAAATCACATGAGGTCCTCAACACCAACACCTTCACTGGATCCTATTAGTCATCCTGTGGGAGGCATGACATCACCACTTGTGAGTGCTCACAACAGGGTTTTACTATGAAGTACCCTGATTTGTAGTAAATCCAAACGCTCACCCAGGCCCTGATTCATCATGCGATCCAGTTCAGCTCAGAGAGAAGACCAACTGGAGCAATTATTTGCTTTCAGACTCGAGAAGTTCGGTGTCAGTTTCACGAGCTTACTCAACAACAACAACAACAAAAGAGTTCCTGTGAAACCGCCTCCTCGAGCGACGCACAGAAGCCTTTTCTGATCTGACTCCGTGTCCGCGGGGAAACATCATTTCTCAGCGCCGCTGTTGAAATCATCTGTTTTCTAACCTGACAAGTCAAAGTTTAGGCACAAAAAACAACCTCATTAGAACTAAGTGAACATCCTTCACTCAGGTTAGGGAACCATCATCAGGGCGTAGCCGCATCGACCAGCGTCTTGACGTCACGCTGCTTCCTCCTTTGCCAACAGTGGACAACAGAGGACGCCAACAGCTGCTAGACGGCTTCGTCTCTTTAATGTGAACACGTGATGTTTTTAAGCATTCTCTGAAACAACTCATGCTGCATTTTTATTTGCGAGGATAGTCTTGCTTAGATTAAAGAAGCCTGAAAATACACCTCCTGCAGCAACACCTCTAAAGCCGTCTTATTTCTGTTTGTTTCACTTAGAGTCAGACTGGGAGCACTTCTTGACGAACTTGACGTACTTCTGCGTGCAGCAAAGAAGTAGTTCCAACACTCATGAACTCACTCTAAAGCCACTCTGTGCATGCCGTGTAAAAAAAGAGAGTGTTATTTAGTTGGCATTAGAGATCTTCCCCTTGGACAGTGCCAGCTCTTTCCCCCTTTATGCTAAGCTGGCTGTAAATCATCTAGACCTCAGCTCTGCACATCAGTTTGATATCAAAGTTCTCATCTCACCCTTGCAAGGAAAGTACATAGCTGCATTTCTGTTGCACAATTACTTTAAAGGAACTACGATGAGGCACAGCAGAAGCCTTCTGACGATTTTAACATTCAGTGTGAAAAAGCTGCACTCAGTGGAAAGAGTCATGGGGTTAAATTCAGCGTATTTTCTGTGAACCAGCTCGGTACTTCAATTGCAACAACATGACACGGGACACTGAGCTTTCACTGCTGCATTTTCATGGTTTCAAAATCACTCAAACGTGCAGCTGGCACATACTCTTCATGCTTCATGCTTGAAAACAGACGTTTGAACTCACGTTGATTGATGGCCAGGACTGAGCATGCTCTGCGGACATGTACGCCGGCTGCGGGTGGCAGCTCAGGGTGTTTGACCTCTGAGGGATGGGGAAGGCGGAGCAGGATGCTGGGCCTCGCATGACGCCGCTGGGCACCGGAGCAGAGAGCACGCCCAGCGTCCGCGGTGGGCTGATGGGGTGCGGGCAGGTCCACTCCTCCTCGTCCTCAGAGGACTGTGGGGGCTGGGGGGCCGGTGTGGAAGGAGGAGGGGGCTCAAAATGCAGGTGGGCCACCTCAGACAGTGGGAACGGCATCTCTCTTGAGTGGCGCATGGAGCTCTCCCCGAGGCCCCCGTCTCCTCCTGCGCCGCCTTGATGGGGAGACGGGGAGCCTCTGTGCTGCAGTCCACCGTGAGGAGAGCCCACGTGTTGGGGCTGCTGTTTTGTGTAGCCCTCGATGTAGGGCCGGGGCTTAGGCAGGGTGGAGACGGGGTCCAGGGAGAAGCGGGGCGGGCACTGGTAAGCCGAGGGGTCGGCAACCTCAGAGTAACTGCGTCGGCCCTGGAAGCTGGCCCTCAGGTGCTGGGTGGGCGGCCGGCACGAGTAAGAGGCTGGACCGTCGTTGACGTCCAGCAGGGGCGAGCGGCGGTGCATGTCAGGGGAGAGGCGCTGCAGCACCGGGGAACGTCTCTGTTGGATTGGGGAGTGGTGTGGCGGAGGCGGGACCGGAGAATGGCGCTGTGAGATGGGCGAGTGGCGCTGAGACACTGGAGAGTGGCGCTGGTGGTGGATGGGAGAGTGACGCTGGACTGAGGGAACAAAACACACTCGTCAGAACACATTTGGAAAGAAAACCTTACTGCACTGCCTGGCCAATAGTATGTGGACACATGCACTTTGGTCTGTTCATCATGGTCTGAACTACAGCTACAGCATGCAGTGATATTTCATCCAGCACCTATGAGATGAACTTGAATGCAAACTGTAAGCCATGCCAATGCACTTGTGGCCAAATGAGAACAGATCTCTGCAGCCGAATCTGGTAGAAATCCCTCACAGAAGAGCTGCTCTAATGTTCTGCTGTCCACATACTTTTGGCAGCTCTTCACATTTCCAGTACAAGCAGAAGAAAATGGTTCACCACTTCTTCGTTCCATGTGTCTTCTAATTGATTGACATTTCATTTGCTTCTATGCATTTTACCAGACGACGTTTCATGCATTTCCTGCAAGCACCCGGGCGTTCAGTGAATGGAAATGGTCCTCTGTGTATTCATAAAAAGTCAGCCCTGTAGTCACTACTTCAGCTCCACTTCCCATATCAAAGAGGAAACATCATTTATGGCCGGTTGGTTGCGGTGTTAAAAGGGTGGGGGTGTTTGTGCTCTAAAACTCTCTCTGAGCCTCCGAACGAGGAGGAAACACTCAAACGGGACTCTTCAGTTCATGCTTACTCTTATAGATTAACACCCTGGAGAATTTTTACGGCTCCACACAAATTCACGAAAACCATTTGTTTTGTTGTTAAAGATAGCCGAGAGGCCTTCGCACCGCTTGAACGATCCTCCGAGTAATTAAGCAGAGGTGCCATTCACGTCACATTTTCGAGATCAATGTGACACGGCGTGACCTTAGGGAAACGTCAGATGCAGTTTGGGGGGTTTCTGCGTTCGTCCCACTGTTAGCTGCGTAAAAATGCGTTATTCACAGATTTACACAATAGTTTTCCAGTTTGTACGACCTACAGCTCAGTAAAGGCGATGCATGTGGTGCCTTCTGGTTTGTGGTGGGGGCAGATGCACAGTTGTGAGACATGATGTGTGTGTGTGTGTGTGTGTGTGTGTGTGTGTGTGTGTGCTCGTGCAGGAAGAGAAAGGTGTTGCTACCGTTTAGCACTTGTTAGTTTTACCTTAAAAAGTATCTGCTTTCATTTCCATCTTACGTTTAAGCGAGAAAACTGAAGGAACAAATCACAACCAGAAGTTCTGTTTCTACGCCGTCGGAACGACACAGCGCATGAATTTAAGTTCATTTATTTTATTTATATTACACTTAATTTTACAATGTACCAGCATGTTAAACGTACAAAAATGTGTGAATGTGGTTGTCAGCTGATGTTTTCCTCTTTTAGTAAGTTTCTCACTGGTGGAACCTGACGGCTATAAGAATATTTACTCAAATACAGGACCTAAACACAAGTTTGAGGTATTTGTACTTTAATCTCATGCTACTTTATACTTCCACTACATGTGAGAAGTGAAAATATAGCAAAATCTTATATTTTATTGTCAATTGTACTTTTATCTAATCGGCTATCATTAGTTACAAACATGTGATGAGCTTGTAAAATAGGTTGCAGTATTATATTAAACTAACTGTTTGATAATCTTTAGTACATTCACTCAAGTAGCATTTCGAAGTAGTATTTTTACCATGTTTTATTGCTACTTTTACTCACTAATCGTGAACTGTGGCCCTGGACTTCCACAGTTCTGACACACAGTATTGTCCGTGGGTTCTGCTCACGGGCACGCGGGTGGGTGTGGACGCTAACCTGGACTGGCCTGCTCCTGCGAGGCTTTCCTCAGGATCTCCGTCTGCTTGGAGCTCAGCGCTTGGAGGCGTCCCAGCTCCTCTGTTAACTCTGTGTAGGCCAGAGCCAGATTCACCCTGGAGGACGGGAAGCAATTATGTAATTATCAGAATCAGTGTCATTCCAGAATATTGTAATGTTGCTGGAACGTTAATGTATTACAACCACAAACACTGTAATCTCTGTCCAATCATCAGCACGTACAGCACTGATGGGAGTTAATCAAAGGCTTCCTTTAATATTGTAAGATGCAGGAAATTACAGCTGAAGTGCATCACAAGCCCACACTGATCTTCATCTCCCTCTTTAAAGTGAATGAGCTCTGCAGCACCGCCTCACAAATCAGGCTGGCTAACTGAGAGGCTTATAGGCTTATATTTTTAGAGTGCAAGTCGCAGCGCATAATTGAAGTGCATAAAATCACACCATTTCATGCAAGATGTGTCATGACTCTCTCAGGGGCCGTACTGACAGAGCAACTCTATTTCAAGAAGCGTGAGCGAGGATGGTTGGCTCACACGCTTCTGCAACGAGCTGACGTGGTCCCAGCTCGTTAGCTTGAGTCTGATCTGAATCCCACAGCATAAATTACTGCGAGGTATGGAGCGGTGTACATCTCTGAGCATCAATCTGATCCCGATAAAGGGTGATTTCACTGTCAATGGTTAAAAGAGAGATCATCACAATAGAAGCAGGAAAGTGATTAGTCACTCGAATCTGATAGCAGGCTGCTTATTGCCAATGTCTACCCAACTTTTTATAAACTCCCCGAGTCTTGACCTGAAATCTACTCATTCCAGCACCGTCAGTGATAGATTAGACTCTTAACTGTAAGATGGGCGAGATGTGAAACCTAGAAATCTAACTTGAAATCTGTTCCGATAAGCGCTTCACCCTGCCAGTGTGAGTCAAGGCCTGCCAGGTTCGCTGACTTTCATAGATGCAACAACAAATGGCACCAAACTCCGACCACCTTTGGATCCAAGCTGCGGACTCTCGTGCCTTCACCAGCCCTCGTGCCTTCCTGTCCTACATTTCTGTCTCCGTACAGAGCATTTTCATTTCCTGTAAACACATTTCTGATCTTTTAAATTGCACTTTGACCTTTTCATGCCGTTTTTAGTGTATTATAGGGAAACATTTGAACTGCCATGCTGCACAAATTGCCTTGATTTTAGGGCACAGAAGCTTTTATTTTTCTGCTCACATCAATCATCATCACTATAACTGAATTCATAACAGGTTGAAAGGAAAAGAAACCGCCTCACATGGGCAAACAGATAACTTGAGCGCCTGCCGCTCTTGATGAACGGAAACATACCAATGAAAAGAGCACCAGATTCATGCCTGACTCAGATCTGATAAAGCACCTCTGATAACCAATTTAACCTGCCTGTCGATGTGACTCAGCTCATTCCTGCATCGAGATGGTGGCAGATAAAAAAATGACAAACAACACATATGCATGTCCTGGGGATTTCTTCTGCAGAAGCAGGAATAGATATGAACTTCCACTGCAACGCCAGCACCCAAAAAGACAAACACAGTATATATCCTGCCTACAAAGCACAGATAACACGCTGTCTGATTAAAAATATGAGCCCCTGCACACCCGCGCACTAACTCCATTGAGCCTTCACACTGGTGTGTGTTCGCCCGCGATGCATTAGAGGAACACTGCAGATTTCTTTGTGCTAATTACAGATTCTTATCCTGCACCTCTTTACGCTTTACGGACATCCACAAAGACACAAAACCGTGCTGTGTAAAAGCCTCAAAACAATTTAAAATAAAACTTCCATTTCAAGGAAGTTCATGGTTTAAAAAAAACAAACTGAGTAAGTCATAGCTTCCACTGGTTGGTTGGGTGTTGCGACTGGCCCACCTAGTTTTCCACCCATCTGCTGTGAGTCAGTCGGGGATCAAACCCCCTTTCATCTCCCACCTTTCAGCGAGCATCACTGTGGTGTGAGTTGGTGGAGCCATTCAGGGTCATCTGTGATTAAAATGCATGCGCTCCATATGTGTGGCTTTTGCTAAGAGCCTGCAAGCAAATAGAACATTCAGTGCCTCAGTGGGGAAATGACAATCATCAGGTTACTTACTGGCTGCGCATTCAAAGTAAATCCTTCTCTCAGCCTCTCAGGCGACTCTCAGCTGCAGCTCTGCACTGACTTCTTTCCAATCGCTGAATTTCGTGACACTTTAGATTCATGCACGTCTTCCTTTTCACACGTGCGCTATCTCACTTTCCAATTTTTGTGTTTTGACAATCAGTGTTCGGGCTGCAACGCCTCTCTCTCATGGTCCCATGTAGGAAAGCAGATGTGTGAACACCTGCACACGAACCTGACGAGGCTTCTCGATCGCTGCCCGTTTGTCTGTGAAACCAGGTCTCTTTGTTTTTGTCGCTGTATGTCTAAAAATACTCTGCACATTTGCTTCATTTTGTTTCCTTTTCTTTGCTTACGCATGTCTAAGTGCATGCACATACTGTACAATGTACAGTAGCGCGTGGGAGGGGTGTGATAATGCCGATGCGGCATTGATGAAAGATTTGTGCCACTGAATCGATCATGTGCGAGCGTGTATACTGTGTACGTGTGTGTGGGAGACGCAGCGTGGGCTGAAATCTGACCTTTGATCTCATCTGACGTGTAAAAGAAAGAGTCGTCGCTGCAGCGGCCCGTACGATTTCAGCGCCTCTTTGTTTAAATGTTCTGTTTAAAGCTCCTCAGTCGCTCACACCGACAGCGTGGCCTCGGGAGGGAACACTGACATTGAGCACACGGAGGTCTGCGCGGCGGTAATGGATATTCTTCTTAACTTGCCGACGTGTGGTCGTGTTTTCTGGAGGAAGTGATTCACACGGAACCCGGCAGTTACTGTCTGATGAGGGTTTGACCTCTGAGGTCGACGGCCGATGTTTTGGGCCAAAACTTCCTCATCATGCAGCTTTCTGTGCAGTCCAGTTAGCAGCTTGACTTTCAAACTCGTGACAACAGCTCAACATGTTGGCTAATCGTTATGAGCAGATTCCAATAATAAAAAGCTAAACATCATCAGACAGTAGCACATAGCATTTCAGCCGATGCTTTTGGCCTTTTGCGCTTTACGCTGTTTACCTGCATGCAACCGACGCCCGCTCAAACGTGATTGGTCAATAGTTCTCGGACTACAAATGGACGACAAACATTAACCGCTGTGCTCGTCATGTGCAGATGTCTGCTGACGGAGATGAAGATATTCCTGGTCTTAAAAGAAATGCACAACCTGCACGCCTGCAGCCTCGTGGAGGAACAGATGGGGGCTTTTCACACTCTGCAGACCACACCCTGACACCCTCTATGTGCATGAAGTACAGAGAGGTGTCAAACTGTTCTCACACCGAGCACCAAACTTTCGGCTACCGGCGAACTAAAAGTGTTTTTTGGGGGGCTAATCATCACTTAAAATGTAAAAAAAATAGATTTCCAGGAGCTGCATTGATGGTTTTAAAAGCCAATTTTCTAAATACTTCTTTGAATTTCAACAAGAAATGGGAATTCCACTTCACTTCAAATCATCATGTTGTGATTTATTGGAAACAGCTCTCACTCTCTGAAAGCTGAGGAGGGATTAGTCAGTCGCTCTGTGTGGTGGCGAGGGGGCGTCCTACCAGGTGACTTGTGGTTGGTGAGGGAAGCTCTTTCACGCATCGTCAGTTATGAGTGAGGCAAACGAAATTCCACAAATGTAGTCACAAAAGAATGTGGCTGGTTGTAGAATTAGCCAAAACCTGCCGTCTCTTACAAAACAGATGGAGAGGAGGAGGCAGGAGCGGAGCGGTGAAGATGTGAAACATTAGAAAAACAAGAATATTTTGTGACGAATGGAAGATAAAATCAGTTTAAGTCGGTTCAAACGCGGAGGCTTTAAAAAGCATCACAGTCTAAACGTGTTTGAAATGTAAAAATACTCACTGATTGATATTTTGTTTAGCATGATTTCCTACTTAAAAAATAAAAAAGGATGGAAACACATCTGCTCTTTTCCCTCGTTAAGAAACATTCAGTCACACTGTGCACGTCAGACTCCGTCAGACTCAGGTGAGGAGGCTGCTGTGCACCTTCATCACCGACCTGCAGACGTATCAGAATGCTAAGTGTCGTTAGCATCTCTTATTTGTTTATGTTGTTTGTTAGCTTGTAGCTGGCAGTGGCTGACACAGCAACATTTTTATATTGTGTGTAATATCTGCTTATTTACATTTATCTGCATAAAAGACAGCGACTGGTTTTTGAATTTGTGACGTATCAAATGGAGTTTTCCTGGCGTAAGATTTCAGGGGATGTGAAAACGACTCTTGTAACAAACTTTGCACAGATGCAGGTCGGTGCGGTCAAGATCAGACATTTTCAGGGATGTAAACATTAGAAAAACACATCTTTGAGTGGAGGGGATCTTTAAATAAAACCAATCTCCCCAAAAAGACTTCTCAAGATCATAAAATGCTGATGATTATTGTGTCAGAGCAGAGGTGGTGTGTTCATAGGCTCCACAGCACACACAGAACCTTCCATATCAATCTGTGCAGTTTACACTAAATGAGCTCAATTACAAGAAAAAGCACCAGGAAACAGAGTAGAGGCACTGTAGTGTGTTTTCAGTGTGAGTAAGTGATATTGTTGAGTAAAACCAAAAGGTGACCAAGATCTGGAAAAAGCAGTGGGCTTCCACCACACTGAGTAAAAACTCAGCGCCTCTTCGCTGCCGCATCGTTTACTTTCAGTTTGCTCCCCATCGAAACACCTCTGGGGTTTCATTGTGTGGGAGTCGGGTGCCCGGCCTGCTGTGGTTTTTTCTTTTTTTCTTTTACCTGCAACACCTTAGAAACAGCCTGGGGGCAGTTTGGCACAAAGATAAGCTGCTTTCTTTCCTCGCAGCACCAGCTTTGACACATTTCTGTGGTTGGCAGAGAAACGAGTGGAAACACAGCAGCTTGAATACTCAAGATTGCTCTTTTTGTGCAGTTTTCAGGTTTGGGAGGAATAAGAGGGACAGATGAGACTGGATTCGATGCCTCATGTTGTCCAACAAACTCACAGACATGAGGAAATGGACAGGAAGGTGGCCTACGCTGTGCTTACACTGCCCCCTACTGCTCAGACCCAACTCCTACCAGCCCTCCTGGAGTTAATTCAGACAGTGGCGTTACAGTTGAATGCACAGAGAGGAGATAGTAGCTAGGAGCTGGTAACTAGGAGCTTTGGTGCACAAACAATAAGACTCCTTTATTAATGCTGCATTTGAACTGAGTTATCCAGCGATGGAGAGCTTGTCTAGCTTCTAATGAGGCGCCTGGAGGTCGTCCTGAGCTCATCACAGCAGGAGGATAAAGATCCAGATGAGCGGCGGCCTTTAGTGAAACATTCCTCCTCTCGCTCTTTCCTCTGTCGTCGCTGTAGACGATGCTCCCGCTTTCCCTCCCTCCCTCCCTCCACCCAGAGATCGGCGGTGGTCACTTACTGCTCGTCTCCCACCTTCTTTATCCACTCCACATCACACTGCTTGCACGGAGAAGTCATTTCCTGCCGAAGTAGAGCGTGAAATTAGATTAGCATGCAGGTGCTGGTAGAATATTGGACAAGATCTGACAGCAGGAGCCAATCGAGACGGCATGTTTGAAGGTAACGTCATCAGGAAAAAGACGCCGTGGGTGAAAACAGGTTCAAATCACTGATAATTAATATTCAAGTACTGTATGTGTGTTGCTTTATGGCTCTATGTGTGCAGGTGAAGTCGTCCAAGGAGCCCAGATTTTAGCAATGTTGCTCCGACTGAGAGAGGAATAAGTGTTTGGAGGGTTGAGGATTTCTTCTTGTTTTAGTGACTAATAAGATGCTGTGATGTGGCGTTAAAGAGCAGCAAATCATCTGGACGTGTTATCATGAAGAGTGAGATGAAAAACTGACTCCTGTCTGTCTGCACGCTGCCAGAAGTTGGTTGGCTTAGCTTAGCTTAGCACAAAGATTGGACAAAATCCACCCATAAATATCTCCAGCTCGCTAATTAACACGTTGTACCTCGTTTGGTTTGTCTGTTGAAGCCACACTGTGACTGTCCATGGAGTGTGTTGTGTTTCTGGGCTTTTACATGTCTCTTTAAACTTAATACAGATCAATGAGGACGTCAGGGAAAGCATCACAAACAGCACTGGGGTCAGCTGCTTCTCTGACACCGTTCTTCATATAACTCCACCCATGTGGCCCCTCGAGGGGACTAAAACAAACCAACACTGACCCTGTCCCTCTGGCTGTTCTGCAGCATCCTCATCTCCTCCTTCAGCCTCTCACACTCCCCCTTCAGCTCCTCTTCGCGCTGACACGCCCCCTGGGCCTCGTGCCGCGCCCCCTCCAGCTCCGCCTCCAGCCGCTGCAGCTTCAGGTCGGACAGGGCGTCCAGGCTACGGGAGCTCTGAAGGGTCAGGGCTGGACAGTCCAGCACTGGGAGGGAGGAGAGAGGAAATGTAGATGTGAAACCCGGGAGACGAAACACTGTGTTTTTACTTCATTTCCCCTGACTAACAGCACGTTCTGTCCACAGATTGTTGCACAATAGACGAGTTGTAGATGAGTATTTAAGAGCATAAGAGCTGCCTTCTTCCAAGGGCAGCATCTTTCAGTTTGTACCTGGGTGCTGTGATCTGTGTGGGCATGTTAGTGACTCAGCTCCGCTCACACAGACTCAGTCCTTGAGCCAGAAGACACTCCAACAGCGCAGCAGCATCGGCTTTCGTATCCCAGCTCCTCTCCAGTATGTGCAGTCACAGGTGCGCACACACTGTACACAGTCTGCACTACAAGATGTTTTCTCGACCTCATTCATGCGCACACACGCACACACAAAGCTATTAATCAACAATACTGCCTGCAGACTGACTCCTCGCGCTCAAATTAACGTCAAAACGAGCTTAAATGCCGCTTTTTTTCATTAAATATGAGAGTTTGACGCCCGTGTGAGATTCTGCCTCCTCTTCATCGAGGTATACCTTCACTAGAGGCATCTGTTGAGTTGGCGGTGACACTTTTCTTCCCTGTTTCCATCGGCCACCCACGTCGCTGAAGAGGGCAGAGTTGAGCATCTGACTCTTGAAGTTTAGCAGCATCTCTTCTGCAGCAGTAGCGGACTGCATATGTTATCTGCCGTCTAGAAATGAGCCGATCTGCTGACTTGCCGTTTGGCTTCATAATCCAAAAAGCGAGCGCGTTAAGATTTCATTCGCGTGCTTTTTCTCTGGTGAACGCAGTGGAGTGACCTGCCTTGTCTTACCTTTGAAATTCTTGTACTTTTCTCATACAGGAATTAATTTGCATCGCAATAAGTGGAATTATCGCACAGGTTTTCGAGCAGTTGGTAACGCAGACTAATCACAATAGAGCTCACTCAGCGGTGCAGATGGCAGTAACAGGCTGAATAATGCAGAGAAATCCTCAAATTTACAGGAGCAGGCGCTTCACTCACAACATTTTGAAGCTAGAATGATTGAATTTCATAGATTTGAGGGCTCTTTTTGTGCGACTGTGACTGAGGAGCTGGAACAAAATGTCCGACCCTCCAACAGGCTTATCTGACCTCAGTGCTTTCCGACCAGGTTGTTGGATTTGATTGATGAGCAGTGATTAACAGAGATAACTACCTGACCCAAAAACCACCTGAAATATGCACATTTACATTATATATATGTAGATTTATTAGTAGATGTACAGGTGCATAAATTGGGGATGTGCAGGTATCAAATTTTCATGCTATGATTATTGCACCAAAAGCATCACAGTGAATGTTTTCATCACTACATTCATCAAACTGTCCTGCTTTTAGTGCTAAAATATGGCAAAATGACCAATCAGTGAATGTTTATTGAAGCTTTGTGGGACTCTAAACTAAAGTCAGATACACTAAAATCACCATAAACTTTAAATGTTTTGCCTGTTTCTAAGATTTTATTGGAGCTGCTCCCTCCTGGTTTACCCGAATAAAAGCACCTATAAAGGCCGGAGCGCTGCGCTGTGTTCAAGGTGCCCTCTGAAAACATCGGTACTCTCAGCTGTGGATAATGTTTCACTCACTGTGAGCGTCCGGGCCGGCGTGCAGCTGCAGGTACTGCATGTCTTTGCTGTGCAGCTGCATGTTGAGTTTCTGCAGGGAGCTGTCCCTCTGCCTCAGCGCTGACTCCAGGCCCAGGATTCGCTCCACGTGCTTCTCCACCAGGCTGGTCTGCAAGCAAACATATATCCAGAGCTCTATCTCAGTCCTGAACACATGCAGGAGTGAAACATTTGCAGGGATTTCATATTAAATACACCACACGGCCGGGCTGTGCCTCCTTTAACCTGCTAAAGCCAGTTTGTGAACATGTCCAAGCCTGCTAAGCATCAGTGTGACGAATCAACATTCATATCCTGGCACTGATATTTCAGCTCTGCAACCAGGGACTGACACTTCATCTATCTGTCCATCAAAAAGTTTCACGCGTGTACTGGTGAAAAACAGCGATGAACACGGGCCAGTTTGGCCTTCATCGACACGAGTGTTACAGAACAGATCATGAGGGATATTAAACCATCCCGTCGTCTCGTGGGAACGTTTGTAAAAACGCTTTAAGCACACAGCGATTCCTCCTTCTACCGTCGTTCATCATCTGCTGTGCTGACGCCGTCACGTGTACCGATCATGAAACTCATTTGTAAGCAAGTGAATTCAGTTTTCATTTAGATTTTCTACGAGCTTTTCTTGGACTCGCAGCTGTAGATCCGCGAGCGAGTTCCCTGCTGGAAGGTTAAAGGTCACTGAGGCGCTGCAGGCAGTCGGAGCCGCAGCCTCAGGTGACACTGACACCGTCAGTCATTGGCAGATGCCAGTTCCAACATCTTTGGCGCACCTCATCCCTTAATCACTCCGACCGCGTTAAAACTGCTGATGCTGCTCGGCGAGAGCTGCTCAACGGACTTCGCTCTCATATGAGACGGTTTATTATCACAGAGGGGCTGTGAGAAAGAGCAGCCAGCCAATCTGTTCAGTTGGAAGCTTCTACCTGGTCTGGATCGACTCCGATTTGCAACCAGTAACAGAAATGTGTTCAAAGAATGAGCCTCTCACAGTTGCACATCTATTAAGAGTTAGAGGATAAATCTCAAAGCTGATTCTGGTGTGTTTTAAATGAGAGGAACTTCATCTCAGAAAAAACAATTCGAATAATTTGCTAAACTCAAACTGTTTTCCCCGCCAGCCAAAAAGCATCGAGCGCACAGTGTCAGGGGAGAAACTTCACTGAAAGCCTCTGAAAGGACTCTTCTCTCTGAAGGGCTGTTGACTCGGAATAAGAAGCAATGAAAAAAGTTCACGCAGACGCCAATTACTCCGAAATGAGCGGCGTGGTCTAAAGTGCACAGTCACAGCCATTCATTCCCTCAAGTGTCTTTTTTCTTTGTCGTCGTACTTTCGGAGCACCAAATGTTAAAGAAACGTCAGGAGAGGAAAACCCATTATTACCCATTATTACCCATTATTACCCATTATTACCCATTATTTACAGTTTGCAGACTAAATCCTTCAATGGTATAAAATATGACCCCTCTGATGTCATCGGGAGGAATTTGAGATGGATTTTGTTTTGGAGTGTCCAGAGAAACGTGGCTGCAAGATATACAGAGTTTCAGAGTTTTCTATGGTTTTTGGTCACATATTCAGATGCAGATTGTGTGGAACTTGTCCCGAACTGAGACGAGGTGGACAGACCTTCCTTTGAAGGTGTGAGTGAAACTACATTTCCCATAGTGCAGCTTGATTCCATACTTCATTGGCGCCCCCTGGCCTGGTAAACACCTGCATTTTAGGCCACGTCTCCAGCTTGAAGTGCAGGTTTTTTGTTAGAAATTGCTTCAGATATTTAGTCGCCGCAGCCAATCCGAGATCACCCTGATGACATCACCGGGGTTGATCCAGAGCCACAGAAGACGCTGATGTGAGCGCTCATGACGAGTAAACGGAGCCTGTTTTGTCCTGCGTCTCCAGTCAGCCTCTCAGTTATAGAAAGTCTTTAGAGGGAACTTTGTAAAGTCTGAGAAAATGATCCTTTTCAACAGAGAGCTTCGCTGAAAACTGGACTGTGGACTTTGAAAGAATTAATGTCTAATTAAAGATTCTATTGAGTTGCATTTTAGGACATGTAGGATCCAGCGTTTCTGCAGCGTGAGCCACACTAAAAGGCCTGAAAGTCCAGATGTTTCAGCCTCTGCTGCTTCAGTTTTAAACACTGTTTAAGTCTGTTTGAGTGGAAGAGACTTCACACTGAAAACCAACTTTGAGCTTTGTAAAGAGGACTACGGATTTTGTCCCCCATCGCCTCCGTTCAGTCTGCTTTATGAAAGGATGTTTGAACAGCCAGTAGAGTCAGGAGGATCAATTACAGCCTCTGACAGCGCTTTCGATGTGCGTGAGGGCATGTGGGTGTTGTTTTAAGACGTGGAAAAACGTGAACATGTCCTTTAAAGAAGTGCTGTACTAAATCGTTTGAATGTTACGTTATATTTTCTTCATTTTCCACCACGTTATTACATTTAAATGACTCATTTCACAGCTAGTTTCAGTGTAACCTGTAAAAACATGCTAAACAACAGATACAGTACATGGCCAAAAGTATGTGGACACCCACAGGTGATTATTTTCAAACTAAGCTCATGAATGTGCTGCTGCAGGTGTCCTGCTTTCAGGCTTTCCAGCAGCTCCTGGAGGCTGGCTGCAGGAGATTTGCTCTCATTCAGCTACAAAAGCATCAGTGAGGCCCAACCCTGATTTTGTGTGATCAGGTCTGGCTCATAGTCGGTGATCCAGTTCAAGCCAAAGGTGTTGGGAAGTGGTGCCTGCAGGCCAGTCACGAACACCAAACTGTGAAAACTGTTCCTTTATGGAGCTGACCAAATCCTAAAAACAGCTCCAGACTAGAAGTCCACGAACACGTATGCACAGGGGTGTCCACATACTTTTGGCCATGTAGTGTGTTTGTGTGTGATCTAATGTTCATTGCCTCTTCGTGATGTCAGCCATGCCAACTTTTACACGTTCGGCCCATCAGCAGAGCGTGAACCTGTAAGCACTCATTAACGAGCCATATGGCCGAAGCCGCTGTAAAATAACCGATGCAGCCAACTGAGTCACGCCTCTGACCATCTTGTCCAGATCCCTCTGGAGGTTGCTCTTCTCCATGTGAATCTTCTCGTAGGCCTGGATCACGTCCTCCAGCTGCTCCTCTCTCTCCTTTCTCTTCTGGAGCTGAAGCGACACACAGAGAAAGAGAAGCTGAGAAAAAAAAAAAAAAAAAGCTTGACATACATTTACTTTTTCCTCTTCTTTGTCAGTTTTCAAACTTCCTCACAAAGCAGGAGAGGGAATAAAACACCAAAAACTTCCATTGCCGGAGTCATCAAACGTGTCTCTTAAGAAACTGTTATGTAACCGAGCAAAATTTAGGACAGCGAAATCCTGACACCTCAGCATGCACAAAGCAAAGCCTCCACAAACGATAAATCATGTTTTCAATCTTCAACACTATTTAGAAAGACGAATCTCTTGACGTCTCGCTGGTCTATTCTCCTCACACTGTGCCATAATAAGGGGGTCGAATGTCGCTGGATGCAGTAACCACATGCTTTCTGACAGATCTGAGGGCGGCGACGCACAGATTGAGTGAAACGAGGAGACGTTTGAAGCGGGACGAGGACGCAGAAGTTTTTTTTTTTGTTGTTGTTGTCGTTGCTGAAGAATTTGTTCACTTTAGACAACGCAGAGAACGCGAGTGGGAGCAGCATTAAGGGAGCGAGATAAACAGAGCCGGCGAGGACAAAGAGGTGCATCGCTGCAGCGCGCCCGAGCGCCGAGGCCTATTCAGTGTGTCTATGGTAACATATGCTCGTCGAAAACTGGCACCAAGGTGAGGACGGCTTGTCAGCGGTATCGTGACTGAGGAGAGGAGGATTACTCCTGAGCTCCATTTCTGTAAATTAAAAAGAAAACTCAATTCTAAAGCTGTTCTCGTTTTATACGGTTCAAAGGTTCAAAGCTGGAGAGTATTTTCAGCTGAATTCGTCACCTGATATGATTGTTCGAGGTAAAATGGGACAGATTGAAGGACAATTCTGTTTTTTCTACTATTAAGATCTTATTTTAGCTGCCATCTCTACTGTTGCATCCAAATCTCGTGCAAATTTTGACCAAAAGTCGTTAAAATGTCATGCAAATCGATGCCTGTTTCCATCCGCTACTGCTGAGTGAATATTAGGAGCTGGGTGCGTCAGGATGAACAGTAGGTGGCGCTAATTCTTCCAATCAGCTGCCATGAAACCACTGCAGAAGAAGAGAGCACCAGTCGAACCTCAAATGATGGAAAACGTGACAGCCCTCAGGTTCATTTTTGGTCTCTGGACAACCAGAATCCTCCTTCAGTGCCTTTGGTCGTCTCGGCCTCAGGCAGGATGATTAACCTGACAGGTGCGCTGGGCCTCTGTTAGCCCCTCGCTGATTCCTCTCAGCAGCAGATCTGCTGTGTAGTTTATGAATATGCAGAATGTGAACACAAAGCTGAACTGACGCAGGTCTGAAGAAGACAAACACGGCCTCCAGATCAGCTCATGAAGCAGCACGCACGTTCACGCCCTCAGGTCAGCTGACGCTTCAGCGGCCTATATATTCCCAGACGACCAGCTCGGCTCGTAGCCTTGGCGTCACATGACTCGGTTTGTGAGGAGAAGCGGTTCAGGTTCACTTTTCTCAGAATGTTGACAGAAAACCTTTGACGCCATTTTTTGCTTTGAGACCTTTAAATTCCTTTAATGCCGCCTCAGACAGGAAATATGTCACCTCTGTCTCCTTGATAACTGCAAGTCACCACCCCACCCAAAGGAAGAGGACAGTGTGTGTGTGTGTGTGTGTGTGTGTGTGTGTGTGTGTGTGTGTGTGTGTGTGTGTGTGTGTGTGTGTGTGCGTGTGTGCGTGCGTGTCCCTACAGAGCATGCTCAGCGAGCCGTGGCACATTTCATCACTCTGAATGGCCGGTGTCAGAGCCGTGTGACCTTGCGCGTCCGCCGCTAATCGCTTCTGCTGCTCCCATAAACCATTTCCTTCCTCTTTCTTGCTCTGTGGCTCTTTTTAACGTCGCCTCTGCCGGCTTTGCTGCTGCCTTCCTGTGTCACTCGCTTCTATTTCTTCTTCCCCTGTGCTCTCCTTAGAAACGGTGGGGTTACACCACCACTCTCCTCTCTCACTCCAGCCCTTTTCAGAAGGGAGATGCATTCGAGTATACAGTAGAAAAGTCGTAAAACTGACTTTCAGTCGTGCGTCTTTTGAGATACTGCCTGTGTGTTGCATGCACACATCTTATTTTACATTTTAAATCACTCTGCATGTGCTATGTGTGTTTTTCTTTCTGGAGGTGGACACATGCTGCGAAGTCTTGGCCAGGTTTGGTCCCAATTATGCCGCGTCTCCGAAATAGAACACCAGCGTGAAAATCCCATGTCACAGTGCTGCTCGGATGGCTTCTTAAAAACACCCCATCTCAGTAATTTTGCTTGGACAGCAGCTTTAGTGCTTAATTAGTTCTGGACGTCTTTCAGCGTATGTCCACCAGGGTTGGCCTCAATTCACTTTTAATTCAATTAATTCGCATGCAGGGAGGGATTTCTGCAGAATTCAAGCACTGAGAAAAGCCTTTTTTTATTCTATCCAGTCTATTTAAATGAACACAGTGAGGCGGTCGCTCGTCCTCCCTCTCGTGTCTCTTCGTACCTCGTGGGTCAGGACGTTGACTCTCTGCTGCAGGTTGCCATTTTCGGAGTGCAGCAGCGCCGTCTCCTTGCTCTCGAAGGAGCAGTACGAGTTGGTGTTCTCCCCAAACTCGCTGATCATCGGAAACTGCAGACAAAATTAGACACGCAACAATCAGGACGTGGTTAAGACTGAGAGAACAAGGCGGTAAAATAATACAGTGACTGAACACTTTTGCTTATTTATAATTTTTGTTTGTTTGTGCTCTTCCTCCCGCTGTGTTCTGCGATTTTTGATGATTTCACACTGGGATCATTAAAGATTCATCTTGCATCAACTGCAAATTCTGTTTGGCCCAGATATCACTCAGAGGATCAGGGTGTTTTAACTAAAGTCATGTTTTTTTCTGCTCGTGAACTAGATTTTATTTTTCAGTTCTGCTAAAAAATAAATGTGACGGCTGCTTTAATCGTATTTTCTAATTTCATCCCTCAGTCTGGGGAGGGTCTGTCACTCCGCTGCTGTCCGTCCATCCATCAGTTCCTCTGTCCATCTCTGGGCGATGATCACCAGAAAATCAGATGTTTAGGTTGAAGCAAGCAGGTTTTAAACCCATATTTATGACACTAGAATCAATGAATGTCCTCATTGATCGTATCGCCTCGCTTCCACTCATCAGTCAGAAGGTAAATCATATTCACAGTTGTACATAATACTACAGAGGAACAGAAGAGCAGCTCTGACTCAACACTACATGAAAACATTTAAAATATGCAGGAATAATCACATTATATGCAGCCATGATTATGCAGATATGATTATGTAAGTGTAATTCTGTAGAGTCTGTGTTTATGGGCTGTACTGCTGTTTTACTTTTAAAGTGATTTGTTCTATAGTTTGTTTTTTTTTAATGTGGTTTTTCTGCTAAACTGCCGTTTTTGAAACACACAAGACAAGTTATATAACTGCTTTAACCCAAATGAACACATTTACATTTAGAGTGCCGACCATTTTCTGTGTGAAGTCACTGCCGCCGATGCTCCGTCTATTTGAGGAGCAAACAACCCTTTTCCATTTAGCAGAACACCTCTCTCTGCACAGTTTAACAGTAAATGTTCACAACGTGGGCAAAACCCCCCGAGGGGCCCCGAGAATCCTCACACTGCCGAGAACGGAGAACTCTGGAGAACAGCCTCGCTTCAACCCGCATTCAAAGCAGCAGGAAGCGCTCCCATCCGCATCATTACAGCAGCTGTACTCAGGCGTCGTGCGTTTGGAGGAAGCCTGCAGCAACACTGTCTCCTCAAGAAGAAGCTTGAAATAACAGAAAATCCAGATTTTTTTCAAGTGGGTGAATGTTCTCTCCACATGGAGATTGGACCGATCAGGAGTCAATACTGGGACGTCCGTGTTGTTTCGATTGATCATCCAAAGTTTAAAAAAAAGACACACGCTGTGTTTACAGAGGCACAGGTGTGACAGCTCCCTCTGAACAGCCAGCATCTGCACCTGCTCTCCCAAAACCAACACCTGTCTCTCAGGGAATGGGCCCAGAACAAACCGCCGCTCGCGAGTAAGTCAACAGCAGCGCGGCAGCCTGCAGCCTCCAGGAACAGCTGCTCGCTAAAAGATGCAGGATTTCTGCATTGACACATGCATCAGGAGAGGAGAGTCAAACTGCCTCTCCATCAAACGTTCAGCTCGCTCACTGGAAGAAATGCGTTTTAAGACATTTCTGCATTAAAATCTCTGAAAAGGAGTAGAACTGCGTCACATGTTTAGTTTCAACCCACAGAAATCTGTAATTTTCTGCACCTCATGGTCACCTGTCACATCCCCTCTCCTTCCTCTTGTTGCTTTAATGATCCCTGTTTGCATTTCTCTTCTGTCCTTATTTATTTTCATCTGCGGTGTTGGTTGCATAACAATAAAGACAACAACTCCCATGATCCCACGCCTCTTCATGATAGCATCAGGCTCCGTCCCCAAGCATCAGGAGTGACACGCCGTGCATTAACCCCAATAAATATAGGAGAATGCATTAAAAACACTCCACTTTGATGCTGACCTCTGACCCCGAATCAAAGCTTTCTGCAGCCACAGTTTGCACAGAACATCACAGGAGCTTCAGTTTCCCTCCCGGCAGCATCCCTCGCACACCGTAAGGCTGCAACAGCTCGCATCTTGTTGGAATTGTCTTCCTCATTTCAAACACAGCAGCCTGTTTGATAAGTTTTTGTCATTTGAAGCACTCCTTCCTCTCGTCTCTGAGCTATTGATACGTCTCTGTGCAGAATTACAAGCAGCAGCTGAAAGTCCTCGCGCACCTGAAGAGAAACTAGGCGACGCCAGCGGAGGGAAAGCGGCTGCATTACAGCTTCGTACTCACAGTGTAATTCCTGGAACAGCACAGACTAATGATGATAAGGAGAATTTCCAGGAGTGGATTTTTTTTTTTCTTTAATCCTTCTTTGTTCTTAATTTCAGCAATTCATCTCCCCATTGCTCTTACACCATTATCTCCTTTTACTGCCTCATTTCTCTTCCTTTTTCTGTGTCTTGCTCTCCTTCCGCCTATTTAACTCCCTCTTTCTGCTTATTTTTCCACTTTCTGTCCTCCCACGCTATTCCTTTACGCTCCTCCGCCCTACCTTCCCCCTGCATATCTGTCCGCTGGCCCGGCTTCTGCTCGGAGGTGGATTTCTGCTTCACCTGCTGTCTCATCCAACCGAAAAGTCGTCTGATTTCCAGCACCAAGCAAACAGGCCTGGCTGTGCAGAAATATTCTCCGTGCCGCTGACTTTATGCATTAAACTTTGAGCTGATCCTCCGTTGTTTTAGATCCAGAGGAACATTTTGACTTCAGCACCTGTTTCCTTTGTCTGAACCCTCATGACCCCCTGGAGGAGCCCCTCTGAACTCTGTGCAGCCCTTCGACATCACCATTCTTCTGTTTCCCTGCTGACTCCTGGTCAGTTTCACCAATAGACTCACCTATTTTGGTACAATTAAGCGGAGCAGCGTTGTCAGTGTCGGGGGGTTTAAGGCTAAGATAAACTCAGTGAGGGGAAGTCAAAGCTGTGTGGTCATGAAATGCTCGGTATGGGTCCCACATGGGGACTGATTGATCACTGTCAGTCCAGCTGTGCGAGGCGTTGAACTGACTCCTCACTTTCGATCAAGGTCCAGCTCGGCTTTGCATAAATCAGTAACGTGACAACATTTGAACCTGGTGTTAACACGTGACATGTTACACACCTGTCAGCACAGGTGTAAATGCACGCAGGATGCTTCAACCAGCAAGCTTTGAGTTCACATGACGTGTTCTGAACGGCTGTCGGCGCAGAGGGTTGAGGTGCGATAATTGTTCCCATCAGGATAACGGCGCACACTTCCGATCAGCAGCTCCTCTGAGGCATTCGCGGTGTTGCACTTGGTTAAACCCTGCTTCCTTTCTCACCTTCACACCTGCCCAGTCACTGCTTACCTGCCTTACTAGCATTATAATCCAGCAGCATCTTTACTTGAAGCGCACTGACCAGAGCTGCAACGGCTTTTCAATTCATTGATTAGTCTGCAGCTGTTTTCACAGCCAATGAATCATTCAGTCACTCTTCAGGTATATAAAGCCAAACTTTGCTGCTTTTCTTTCTAATTTCTAAAGATAACATGAATATCTGCAGGCTTTGGTCTGGTGGTCAAATCAGCACCTTACCTCTAGGTTTCCTTGCTGTTATAAATGGGACTCCATGTTATTTTTACATAAACATGAATTAAACTTCAGCAGCTACAATGATTTCCCACTTTAGGGCTCATGTCTATTCTCCCGCCGGTTCAGGATCAAAGCCCACCGAAGCTTTCTGTCCTCTTATCTTTGTGTACGATCTCACCGCCTCAGTAGAGATGGAGAAAGCTAAAGGTGGACAGCTCACTCCCCTTTTGAAACACTTCCAATAAATCAACAAACAAACCAGCCTTGTCCTTGTCGGTGCTGGAGACCTTCTGTCTGATGCCAACAAGGACAAAAACACTGAGAATTAGTTTGCAGAAGTAATATTTGACTTTGTGATGTGGCTTTGAAGTGAAAACCCTTCACCTTGATCTCATAGATCTTGAGCTTCCTCTTGATACTGGTGTTCTCTCGCTCCAGGCAGGCCAGCCTCGTCTTGATGTCCTGATAGGCGGTGATGAGGGCGAAGTGGGAGGCTGAGTAGACGTCGTCGGGGGGCAGGGTGGAGGAGTGCCACGCCACGCTGCCGCAGCCATCCTCCTTCAGGCCCCCTGAGTCGCCGCCTCCTCCCAGAAGCCCCAGCTCCCCTCCGCCGAACAGAGACTGCATCACTCAGAGCCTCAACCTGAGGACAGACGCACACAGTTGTTTGCTTATTAATTATTAAACGGCCATTCAATTAGACGTTCCCAAAAAGCCCCACATTTCACGATTCTGGCGGGGGTCGGCTGTCAGAGCTCCCGCAGCAGCGCTAAAAACATCAGGCAGGCAGCGACTCGCAACAAACAAAAAAGAACAAAGCAGAATTCGACTGAGAGCGGTTGGACAGCTGGTGCACACAATGTAAAATATTCAAAAGCAAAGAGGGTGCAGAGAGACGGAGGAAGACGGAGGGACACTGTGGAAATGTGGAGATAAGTCACCGCCGTTCGCTTCATACGCAGGTGCAATTATCAGTGATCACACTGCGCGTGTTTGTGGGCACTCTGCTTTTAATCACGCTTGCTCCAAACCTGATTATTCATCTGCCTCTTTCATGACTCTGAACTTTTGTTCAGACTGAAGGTGACTGGATGCTGTGGATAAATGCAAATTCGCCCTGTGTGGCACAAAATGAAGAGACGATATTTCACCTTAACTCAAGGCTTTATGACTGCGAGTCGTGAATGTACGCTTCATGAATGTGCTCCAGAGGGAAACAACAGAAAGAGCTGGAGTCCTTGGGAAGTTTTCAGATCAGTCAAGAGGCTGAGCTCTGCACACACACGCTGTACAGCTGCACTCTGCACGCACACACTTGGTGCATATGCTGCTATAGCTAACGTCTGCACATTGTTGCTGATAAACACAGACTGCACAGCAGTCTGGAGCTGCAGCTCCCAAATATTTTTAAACCACTGCGCCCCTCAGCCAGATGTTTTTTCATGGCACTTAGCTTTCAGTGCTACACTCAGATTTGGTGTCTCCGGGGGGCTGAGATGTATCAGCGTTCCTCTGAGCCTTTTCTGTCGCTGACCACCGCCAAAACTCACTGTGCTGAGCAGAAAGTGTACTCTGAGCTTTAAGAGCTTTTTCACTGAGAGGAGCTGAAAGTGGCCAAAAATGAACCAACAGCAAAGTTGTGACCGTGCAGCTAAACAATGAGCTGAAAGTCGCTTTAAAGCCAAGAGGAGCTGCAGATTCGTTCGATAGTTCATCTGTGAGCGACCTTTCACATCGTCGTGTCAAACCTCTGTTAGAAAAACACTGATTAAAGCCTCTTTAAAGTAAATGTTCCCTCGTCTTTCTGTAGTATTTTGTGAAGCGTTCATAAAACTGACACAGTGGAACATGAAGACGTCTTGCAGCGTCCTTGGCCCGTCCCTCAGGCAGCACAGTGAAAGTTTGTGTTGAGTCTGAACGCACCTTCAGACTCACCAGGCATCTCTGTACCAAGAGTCACATCAACAGCTTGTTTTTTGGCTGCCTGCACGAACTGCTGACGTTGCCACTTTTCTGGCTCTAGCGTCTCCATCTAATTATCAGTAACGAAGACGAGAGCAACAATGCAGCTCATCCTCGGCATTAACAGAGCTTTGCTTTCAGCACAGAGGACATGATCACATCAGCTGTCATCGAGGATGCACCTGAACACAGACAGTCACCGGCTCTCTCAAAGCTGGGATAAGGGTTTTTCCAGGTTTCTGCAACCAGAATATGATGTTTACATGTGCACACACATACCCAGGATGCCTGAACAGCGTCATCATTACCTACCTACTTGTGTGCATGTAAACATTAATTTTCCCGAGCCGATCCAGCTCTTAGCCTGAAGAGGTTCAGTTCTTTTGCAGTAACTACATATTATTTCTGCTGAGCGCTGCCCTACAGGTGCATGTGCGGCGGCTGTGTTAATCAGACTGATTTACATACGTGTCTGGTTCACGCTCTTGTTCCATTTCACAGTACTTAAAAAAAACATGAGCTCTGACAGCCTACGCTCGTTGAGTGGCGTGATGAATGAGCTGGGTAGTTAGCTGACCGTGCTACGTCACAGCCGACCGGCCCTGGTCCGCCTCCCCGGCCCCAAAGACTCCCGGCAATGCTGTCAGAAGTGATAAATGGCACCTGTGCTGTCACCTCCCTTTTTCTGTGCAGCCGCGGAGAGGACATGTGCACAAAAGTCATACTAGACGGTAGCTCGGCACACTGAGAGTGGTTTGATTTACGGGTGCTGAGGGAGTTACACAACAGCGAGTTGATTTGATGCATACTGGAATGGATGCCTTTCTGACACCCAGCATTGCCTTGTGAGTCAGCGATTGCCTACTGAGCTATTTTCATCTGCTCCCTTCCTCCACGCTGCTATTTTCCTTGTGTTTTAAGAGAGAGGGGGATAAAGCCTCAGCCAATCTCTTTTCCTAGCCGCTCTAACAGGATGATCCAAAAGCACTCCCACATGCACAGGCCAGCACACACACACATACACACACACACACACACACACACACACACACACACACGTCTGTGCACATGCTGCCAAAGAATACACAGAGGAAGAATCGCACAGAGAGAAAATGCATGTGTGGACAAAAACGGCCGTTTGATCAAACAGTGGACACATGCACAGGCGGACTGAGCCGGTCACCTGCCAGCTGCCCGCAGGCTGCTGTTTACACCGGGAAGATATTCAGGTGCTGCAATGAGCCGACGGATCTGCTGCAGTTCTCTCTGGCGAACACGCCGTCCTTCTAATATCAGATCAGTGCTAAATGAGTGTACGCTAGAAAAGCGGCAGAAAGAGGTGCTGCTAAAAAGAGCGATCAATCAATGTTTTTTAGAATAAGTGGAGCAACAGACAGTGGAAGTTAATTCATATTGATTAAGCTACAGCGGATTATCACCTGAATCTGCAGCTTCCCAGCCTCATGCTGAGCTCCAGCCCACAACTTTACTGTGTTGGTTCACTCTCACTGCTCTCACAGTGCCGTTTTCAGCAGCAGAAGGCAAAAAAAACCCCTCTGAAAACTCACTGTAGAGGTGCATTTATCAGCTACGGAGCCAGATATTGCTTTCAGGGGCTGGTGGACACCAAAAACAGAGCTAAAAGAGTGAATATTGGACTTAGATGGACACAGATGCGACTTCAGCACACGAGGAGCAATGTTGGTATCATCTGAATATTTAGGTCGCCGATTGTTGGACCCCATAACAGTTGCATTAAGCCTATCATGACCATGGTTTTCCCCGTGTTTGGAACTGTTATACGGGTCATTTTGAAGGCACTAATAAACAACCTATTTCCTCATTTAGACACGAGGACTTCTTGGATGAGGTCCAAGGCGCTCAGGTGGGATGTTGGCTCAAAACGCCTTCATTCAGTTTCAGCCTGCACGAGTGCTGATTACCGAAGGCTTCATCAGCACGGCTCCGTCAACTGTGCTCTGTTTTCACATTTGGTCTCGAAATTACCTGCAAATAATACTGGAAATACGCTCAGCATCACACCGGAGGAGCCACGGTGGGTTTGTGCACGTGTATATTAAAGGACTGAGCCTTCACCTTGTTCTATCTACCAACCACATTTCCATAAAAATCCTCTGGAAGCAGCAAACATCTGCCTACATTCAGGCTGGAGGACATAATGGACCAAAGATCTGATAAAACTGCCCAGTGGATATTTGATTTGGAGGATATTCACAGGATATATCCCTGCAAGATAACACCAGCAATATACATCCAGACTCCTTCCACAGGAAACATCCACTATGGAGGCGCTCACATGCTTCAGTAGAGACGGTGCGGCGGCCAATGACAGATGTCCAAATGTGGCCTCAGACTGGATAAAATAAAGGACGGGGACACGAGGACATCCATTTTGTCTGTGCTCCTCTCATTGGCAGCCCAGAAATGAGGCATTTATCACACCCTCACACGCTAAGCTTCTCCTCTCCGATCCCTTTCTCGCTCTCTGCTCCTCTACCCAAAATATCCCTCCTCCAGCTCCATCCAGCCCCCCCTCCCTCCTTCCCAATCACCATCCACTCCATCTCCCGGATCTCTGGGCTCATTTGCCGAGCCTCTCGGGGCCGCGCCGCACCGTGGAAGCCGACGCATACGCTTCGCTCCCGACCAGCTCCCTGCTTCATTACAGCGATTACCACAGGAAGTCATACATTACCTGCAGCCCACATGGCACACGCTGTCCCGCTGAGGCCACCTCTCCCATTCTCTTGCTCCCTTTTCCTTTCCCTCCAGGGATTAAAGCGTCACTCCCCTCACCGTGTGCAGGGCTGAGCCACGACCTGAGTGGATGACTCTCTGTGAATCTGTTCATTACCTGCATGCTGGAGCAGAGTCACACGCAGGTTTGATATCTGACCGAGCCGCAATGATCTGACGAGGTCGAGCCGGGGGACGCTTTCCGAATCGAATGCTGTCACGTTAATGTCGAAGCTTCAGCCGCAGGTTAAATAAAGAGAATTAAATGAGCTTATTTTCTCTTGAGAACTAAAATCAATCAATGAATTACAAGAGTTGCTTAACAGAAGATAAGCTGAACAGACTGTGATGCATCTCGTCTGGGGATCAGTTCAGTGAAAGACGGCGCTCGCAGTAACTTTACTCATTCAGTGTATTTCTCTGTGAAATAGTTCCTCTGCTCTTCCCCTGAAGGTTAATGGTTATTACTTTTTATGATGTCAGCAGAGGCGGTGGCTCACCTCAGCTACAGGCCCGTTAAAACTCTGTCGTCAGTGACTTGCTCCACAAAAATGAGGAAAAACCATCAGTCGTCCTTAATTTCCAGCTTTCATTAACAGCTTACAGAACAGCATATATGATACATACTTTGGTCCAAACTATCTGGATGGAAAGTCAAGAAATTTTGTACAAACATCCCAAGTGAAACAGCATGTGCTAATTAGCAACTGTTAGCATGCTAACAGGCTGAATGAAGGCAGAACACGTTAAGCATTATACCTGCTCAGCATCAGCACGTTAGCATGCCGGCGTTAGCATCCAGCCCACATCACAGGCAGCAGAATTCTATATCTTGTCTTCTAACTGATGACATTCATAAGAATCATTAATCAATGAGTCATAAATGAAGCCATGGAGATAACCACTCGACTGCAAAACAAGTGTTAAAATCCATCACTGCTGCAGCCTGAGAGGGAACTGAGATCACTCTTCATTTTCCGGCACAGCGCCACAGATCACACACTCTCTGCCGAATATCACTGCATCTCCATCCGTAATGCCGGGCCTAAATGGAGCCATTATGAAACATTTAAATGAAGACGGTTGAATACCAGAAAGCCATTACTTCAGCAGATGGATGATGCTCGACCGTTAAAGATCCCATGTCTTTGAAGGGCTTTAATCTCCTCGAGTGCCTGCTGAAGCCAAACAAATCATCCACACGTGCTCCAATAAAACTCCACGTTCTTCTTTACAACAATTACAACTGTTCAGAAGCACAAAATGAAACACGCCGACTACGCGCTCGACATGCAGAACACGAGCGAGGTCAAAGATGGCGTTCTCTCCGGGCAGCAAGCGAAGCTACAACCACAGATCTGTGAGTCCTCGGCTGATTAAATCAAGCAAAATATCAGCTTCTTGGAAAAATGTCTCCATTGCATGAATGACTCCAACGCCCACTATAAAATATCTGCTACAACAAAAAATCACTTAACTCCAACTTCAGCCTCATGACAGAAGAGTGAGCCTGTGAAATATCATGAAACTGTATATTTAACCTCAAAGGAGAAGCTGCAATACTGCAAACGCTTGAGTGCAATAAACCAAAGTCTCTGCAAGAGCAACCCAATCAGATCCCAGACCTGCTGCTCTCTGGAAAGCCTGCTAATCATATTTTGGGGATCCTTTGAGGTTTGAAGCGGCAGATGATTCCAGCAGGGGGTCTGTTTGTGTCTGCCAGTCAGATTACTGTGGATTGCAGTCGATTAGAATGTGTAAATCTCTTCTTACAGATGTTAATACGTTCTCTCTCGATCCTTTCTTTGGTGACACTAAAGGAAATAAAAGCCCGTCTGTCTTTCTCGTCCTTAAAGCATGTATAGGCGTGTGTTTTCGTGTGCATCCCGGAGCATAAACACATGAGAACAGAGGACTGATGGCGGCTGGGTCAAGGCCGGGTTTAGCGGCGATAACAGAACCAGGATCAAAGAGGGAACCCGGGGAGCGAGTCCCCGCGCTGTTTGATGTTAATGTTGGATCTTGTTCGAGGGAGATGCAACCACTTTCCTCTCTCTCTGCTCCTCTTCCTTCCCCCAGCTGTTAATGCATTTCAAAGTGCTGCTCTCCCTCTGAACATCACCTCCTCTGCGCCTCCTCTCGCTCTTTGTTTTCTCTCCCTCCTCTCTGTCTGCCGCCGCTAAACAGTCCAGCTCTTCTCAACGCCGCCCTGTGATCCCCACGGGCCGGACGTTTGGCACCTCTGACTCAGACGGTGTGTCCGTGAATGGAGCGCTCGGGGTGGGGAGGTGGTGCCTCTCCGCCCCGCGCTCATCCGCCAAACGCTCCCATAATGCCGAGCTTCGCACCGCTGCACCTGTTTTCCTCTGCAGAAGTCTCCTTTGGCATTGAACAAGGCCGGAGATGGACGGTACGACGCACACTGAGAGGCAATTAACACGGCGCCAGGTGGACGTGTGTGTGTGTGTGTGTGTGTGTGTGTGTGTGTGTGTGTGTGTGTGTGTGTGTGTGTGTGGAGAGAGGAGGCAGTGCTTACCGATGCACATCATGATAAAACTAACTCAGAACAACTAAGCAACAGTGGAAAATGTATTCAGATCCTTTATTATCATCAAGATGTACTTGAAGTAAAAGTACTCACAGTGTAGTAAAGTGCAGTGGTGGAAGACGGATTCAGATTCTTTACTTAGTAGAAGTATTAACATTTAGGAACACGGACGCTGAAGTCATCATGTGCAGCACGGCCACAGTTCAGGCCGTCACCTCCAGCACTGATAGCAGGTTGGGTGGGAGGTGAGACCCGGTTGGCTCGGCCCACCTCCTCAGCTGCAGTACTTCCTTTCAGAAAACCTGCCACACAGCCTGCTGTCCATCATCACCTCTGCTGATGGACAGCAGGGTCTCTTTGAGACGGCGTCGTGGGTAAACACCTCTGATAGCTGTCAGACCGGGGTCAGAGGGTAATCACAGCGTTTGTTTCAGCCCACTTCGAGCACCAGCAGGGAGGAGGCGCCTTTAACACAACGCAGTGGATGTTTCAGCGTCAGTACTCAGAGTAACAGACAGAGTATTTCTGATAGTTTTACAGCTTCTTTGTGCTTCGTCCCTCAGACCGTTACATAAAGCACTTTTTGTTTTGGTTGAAATTGGACGGTGTGAACCTCGAATGAAACAAACATCCAACGAAGTTAAAGATTTGAGAGCACCTCCACTGAGCCGAGTCCTTCTTTGTAACCAGTCTGATAACTTTGACTCCACGCTGGTGCGATAAACCATCATCATTTTCCTCTGAAGAGGAGGCAAAGCCGTGCAGCTGTGTCTGTCGTGATGTTTCTGAACCATCACTGATTTGTTCTCTATCAGACGTTGGTGCTGAATCAGATCCAGTGAGCAGATATTTCCTCATTTAAACCAAAGAAACATTGAACTATATTTAATATACACAATGCTTTTGTTATTTATTTGTATTACACAGCTTCAGTAAAACAGACGTTCCTATATCGATACCATTCATTTACTATCCAGCAGGTCTGACCATCGTGTTTGATGTATTTGCATCATCAGAAATAACTTCCAAAGCTGTTTCCTCTGACCATGAATCTAACAGCCGTCTTCTTCTCGGTCTCTTCTGTCCCGTTGCTGCATCTCTTGGTGCATTTACGGCACCTTTAAATCACTGGAAACGTCTCGTGAATAAGTCTATTTAAACATGCAGAATCAGCCTATAAAATGTTTTAACTGTACACTTTAAACCCCTCAATTCTCCCTTAAAAGAAAATCCTGAATCCTCAGCGGCGACTAAACCCCTGAGTTATATCCTTAAACACTCGTGTTTAAATACAGAATAATGTGATAAACTCATAAAACCCGCCTAATAAATGCACAATAATCCAATATGTTCTATGACGAGGAGTGTTTCATGAGTTAAAGAGCAGCTCTGTGTCTGTTCTGCTCTGTTAAATAAAGCTGTTGTTGCTGCGAGGCGTTCAGACTCTGTTACCTACAAGACACTGTGTTCTCTTAAAACACATGTACACACACACACACACACACACACACACACACACACACACACACACACACACACACACAGCGCTCAGCTCCAGCCTCACCACACGTGCCTGTACTGTCCATACATAACGCACACACACACACGCGCACACACACGCAGGCAATACGAAGCGCTTCTACAGCCTGTCAGCGCAGGACAGAAACACCACCTCTAACAAACGCCGTGCTGTGCCGTGCTGTGCCATACCGCGCCATGATTCATCACTCGGGGAATCAGCCGCGTAGGCAGGCAGGCAGAGAGTGTGTGTGTGTGTGTGTGTGTGTGTGTGTGTGTGTGTGTGTGTGTGTGTGTGTGTGTGTGTGTGTGTAAGGCAGCTGCCATTCTGGAGATTGATGGCAGGGGCAGGATGGAGACAATGAGCTGTGTTGCTTTATTTTTTTTTTCCTCCGCTCTCTGTTTTCTGTCTGCTTCGTCGCTCTCTCCTCTCGTCCTCCCCTCATCTTTCTTCCACCGGAGCCGTGGCGAACCGCCGATTCCTTCCAATTTTTCCCACCACCCCCTCTTCTCTTCCTCTATTGCTCTCTCTCGCTGTCGTTCATCCATCTTGGTATTCAGCGGCAAAGTTCATCACAGCCCCCCTGAGCGGAGGGAAAAAAAAACCTCTATCTTGACTTTGAATAAGAACTTTCCCCACAAAAGACATTAATCCCCTCATTAATACTACAACCAATCCGATACTTGGATTGCCTCGCTCTGAAATGTGAGTCAAAGTCGAGCTAAGCTGCAGCCCAGGAGCAAAGACCAGAGAGAAAAAGACGAAGAGGACGAGATAAGAACGACTTTTTTTCTTCCTCTGGTTGCAATTAAAGCCCACCCTCGTGTCGCCAGCCTCGCTCAGCCTCGCCGCTCAGCCACGACCACATGCAGTCACAAACACGTACGACGCTCAGAGGTGAGCCGGTCGGATGACTCACGAACACGAACGCCTTTCCCACTGAAACGAAGTCTGTCATTTAATCTCTGCTTTCACAAAGCACATTAAGAAAGAGCGACGCTTCCTCTCAATGCACAGTTACCACACCGGCAGGAGGGAGTAAAAGATGGCCGCCACGGACACGAGATGCACAACAAGACAAAGTGCGAGAGCGGTGGATGCCTTACGAGAGGGCAGGTGGATAGATGAGCACGGATAAACCCACCGTGCACAACCTGCTCAGCCGCAAACGACACAGACACAGTTACTGGTGAACTTCAGGAGGCCAGAAACACGACTCCAGATCGATGCTAACGTTGCTAAATAACTGCTGGATGTCTAAATAAGCAGCCGTTTGCTAAAACATTCACCATGACAGTTTTACATGGAGAGACGGATGTTGTCTTATCAGCTTGCTCTACTTTCCCTCTAGTGGCCAAAATGTCTTCTGGGAACACATGAAGCGTAAAAGCTAAAACACAAGCGAGTTCAGCAGCACGAGTCACGACGTCAGGACGTTTGTTAGCATTAGCCGCCGTGAGCTGCTGGTCGTACCAGACCGAGTGAGGCTGGAGCAACAGAACTGCACTTCACTGATTGGATTATTCTTTATGAATCAAACTTTTTGTTTGCACGTGGATGAATGTGTTTGTTCTTCTTTAAAACGTGACACAAAGTTTGTTTTACATCAGCTAACGTGTCAAACGCTCACATTCAAGAGTAACGCTGGATTTGGATTGTTGGTCCAATAAAACAAGAGAACTGAAGATGGTAATTTTTCACTTCTTAATGAATTAATGTGACAAATAATCAACACTTAGATAATGAAAATACTGCAGATCTAATTTAGAGCTGAAGCTTTCTGATATCAGAGCGGCATCAGACCAGCGGGCTTCACCGAGGAGCACAAAGAGGGTCGACCCTCTGCGGGGTGCCATGAGCCTTATGGTTTATTTATTAGCGGTTTGCAGTTATTCAACAGTAAAACACGCAGTGTGGCTCTGCTCACGGTTGCGTTTAGTGATGCTGAATTTGTCGACTGAGTTCTCCTGACCTGCTGCGAGGGAGGATCAGGTGGTGAGGAAGATGCTGTAATGCAAAGCGGTGCAGCGCGCTATGATTTCACAGCCTTGACGTGGAAAGCAGCATCAGTCAGATCCCATCACACGGACACACACACCTCTGCGAGCTTCCGCCTCGTGGTGAATTCATACATTAACGCCAGCCGGAGACCTTGACAGCGGGAGCAGCTCAAATCATTCCAGCGCCAGTGGCCCTGACTCGTACTTGGCTCTCACTCTTGTCTTGTTCGCCCTGCATCTAAAGGCTCGTGTGCTTCACAGAACATCACATCCTCCTCCAACGTGTCTGTTCTGCTGTCATGCACTGACTAAAAGACAGACTGATAGTCACACACGCACTCTCACACACACAAATAGCTAAAAATGGTACAGCAAAGATGCATTAGAAGACAAATAATGCATACAGAGCAAACACAGCTGTTACACTACCAAACACATTCATCATGTATTTATTTATTTTATGGGTTTCAATTTCATCCCCAGTCCGAGCTAACTAATTGCTCCCGAGTGGAAATTTCTTGAGACACCAGATGCACAGAAAACGCACAGAGCAAACGCGTGCGTAACAGACATGCCCACACAGATGCATCATGACATGCTCACCGCAACGTGGTTTTATGCAAACAAGGGTTTATGAAAAGACAGCTGGATAAAAAAAAAAAAAAAAAAAATCTTTATTCCACATCTAAATTACATAACACTCAAATCCAATCATATCCATTAAAAAAGGCTCAAACCAGCTGCAGAAAACGTGTGAATTCAAACTGCGACCTTAAGAATCAAAAACCTATGAGAACCTGCTTAAGAGAGAAAATATAACCAAGTGTTTAATTGGCTCCCGGCGCTGATATGACAATCTGTGTCTGCTGATTAATTAATAGTGCATGCTGCTGCTGCTGCTGCTGCTGCTTGTTGGATGAGTCCAGAGACAAGCTGACGCGTGAGGGAAAAGAGAGCGCTGGCTTGGATCAGAAAGAATATATGATAAACATGTGCAGTGCATTGTGGGAGCGGAGCATGTGTGCTCATGATGTTTGCACGTGAGTGACATCCTCTGTACACCGTGGATGTACCTCTGCTCATCAAGGTGTCATTAGAGAAACAATGGAGTGTGTGTGTGTGTGTGTGTGTGTGTGTGTGTGTGTGTGTGTGTGTGTGTGTGTGTGTGTGTGTGTGTGTGTGCGCGCTCGCTCCAGCTGCACGTGTGCCTCGTTGTCGAGGCGTTAGTACATTACTTTAATGAAAGTCGCTGTCCTTGGTAAAGGACGCTGCCGCTTTGCCACTGAAGGCCGCTCTCCTTTTCCTCAGTACACACACACACACACACACACACACACACACACACACACACACACACACACACACATACACACACACACACACACACACACATTTTAAACCCTCCCCCCTCTGCTGCCCTGTGATGCTCATCTACTCCCAAAGACTGTTCAGAAAGGGGAGAGCATGTGTGTGCATGTGTGCGTGTGTACATGTGTGTGTGCGTGTGTGTGTGTGTGTGTGTGTGTGTCGGGGCTATCAAAAGACAGTGAGGGGGTGGAGGAAGGGGTAAGGGGCTTTGGAAATGTACTGCACTGAAGTCAGATCCTGGTAAAGAGAGTGGAGTCAGTCTGAATGTCACACTGGCACAACAGTGAGAGCTGTTTAGACACACACACACACACACACACACACACACACACACACACACACACAGAACAATAACTGCAGAGGTGGAAAGTAACTAAGTACATTTACTAAAGTACTGAAGTCCAAATTCAATGTACTTGTACTTGAGTATTTCCTTTCAGCAGCTTTATTTTACTCCACCACCTTTCACTCTTTCCTGTTCAATGAGAACCACGTATCTCCAAACTTGGCGATTTCGGTTTTGAATATTTGTAATAAACTCCTCCGTCTTCAGCTAAATAAACTCTGTAAACAGTTGTTTTTCTGAGCTCATCGAACTTTTCCCTTCAAACAGTTTATTTTAAAGTATTGATACACATTTAAAATCCTTCCATCACTTTTATACATTTCTATTTTACTGTTTCGCTGTTTAAAAGTGTTGAATCGTGACTCGTTTAGGACTCGAAACCCAAAGTTTGGAACTTGGACTTCACTTCGTCCCACCTCTGACACATGACAGATAAAACCTTCATTTCACTTGTATTCAGAATCAGAATCCTTTTATTGCCAAGTAGGTTTTCACTTAGAAGTATGAGGAATGCGCCTCAGTGTTTATAGCAAAAAGAAAAATCTAAAGACAGATAAAAAGCAAAGGACTGCAGGTCAACAAAGAAAGAAGATGTGAACCATTGTAAAAACAACACATACGACTGGACTTCTGAGCAGAGTGTTCACCTCACAGAGAGTGAGCCTGTTGGAAATGTGCAAGATAGTAATCCCAAATCCAGCAAAGAGCTGCGTTAAGGTAACAACTACATCTGAGTGTTTGTGTTTTTATCCACTCAGCTGCTCTGTTTTTAGCATGAAGCCACCCAAAGAGGCCGAGCGACGCTGCTCAGAGAGCTGAACTCACGGCACACAGAAACACTGCCAGAGCACATGAGAATCAAAGCGAAATGAAAAGAGCGTTCAGCTTTGAGATGGTCAGAGATGTTTCAGGCACGTGTCCGTCCCACCGCCGCGCACGTCCAACCCCGATGAATGAGGAGGTTTGAAGGCGTAAACGGGGCCGCTTAAACACACACAGCAGCTAATGAAGGAGGTTTGCATGCAGCAGCAGTCACCACACACTTCAGTCATATGAAGGAAAGAAAAAAGAGCTTTTTTACTGTAACCTGAAAGCAGACTTCACACAGCACAGGCCTGCACTGGAGAGCACGCTCATCATTAACTGAAGAAACCCCACTCATCCACACACACACACACACACACACACACACACACACACACACACACAAGAAGCTTGTTCTTTGTCCGCATGGAGTAAAAGCTCCTGCACACATGTAACACCTCTCCATCTCTATCGTCTGGCGTGAAATAAAAGAGGTGTTGAAAAAAGGTCTTTGACTGGAACATCAACCGCACAAGAGAAGAAGGCGATATTATGCACAGCTTTGAACACAGTGTGTGTGTGTGTGTGTGTGTGTGTGTGTGTGTGTGTGTGTGTGTGTATACTATTCTCCGTCTTCAGCTCATATTCGCTCGTTTCTAACCTGCGGTATCTTGTAGGAGCTTCAGTAGTGAGATGTGAGATGTGGAAAACATTGTTTCTGAGCAGTGTTACATAAGACCTGTTGCGGTCGGTGTGGGAAAGTGACAGCGTGGAGACGGATGCTCCCGGATCATCGATATCATCGTGTCGATTTGCACGAGGAGCTACGGATTAATTGTCTCCGTCCTTTGTGTGTGGTTCATCTGATTATTGGCTTTCAGTGCCACGGACAGCAGCCCACGCAAGCAGCAGCACGACCACGGCTTTCCTACAGGAAACACAATGTGCTCGTACACATTCTTGGACCCTGATTAAATGAGAATACTGTTACAATGACACAGAAAAGTCTCGTTTTCAGGACTGAATGTGCCTCAGTTTTCGGATGATTGGACATTTTGGCGACATTATCGTGGACGTTTGGTCAGTCTTGAATGTTCTACCTGGTCTGGCACACCTGTATTTTTACAAGCAACAGTTTGTCAAATAAAACTGTGGAGTTTCATTTATTCTTTACAGGGACAATGACAGGTGAAACCACCATTATAAATGTGCCAAATTTCAATTTAAAATGACCATTTGGACGTTAATATCTGGATGTTTTTCACTTTTACGATGCTGTGCTTATACGTCATGTTACGCCCTGAACGCTGAGCCATAACAACACAAAGCTACGTCCATTATCCACAATCTATTAGCATGTTAGGGTTTGAAAAATAAATACAGTATTTACTGTTTCAATACACTGCAAACACACAATGGTTGCATGCTTCTGTGATTTCCAAGGTTCAGGCCAAACATTGCATTGTTCAGGTATAGACAGTAAACAGAAAATATCATATTGTCAGCTTCAGTCTTCTACAGCTCCATTGTTAGTCTCCTCCAGTATCTCCGCTTTATCCCCTCATCTCTGCACGTTATGAAGCAGATTCATAAAGCTGCAGGTAAATTTCCACTCAGGTTAACGCACATTTTCAGCTCCTGTGGATGTACTTCCACCGTCTCCGGCAAAGTCACCTGTATTTGCGTCCACTGGCGTCTTTGCTTTGCCCTTCAGTTCCCCTCACATTCTTTCTTTGCTGCCAGTCAGGTAAGCTTTTACTGCTGGAGCTGCGCCTGCTGCTGGGGAAGTTAAAGGAAGAGGAGTCTGCCATGTGGTGCCTCTGTACATATGAAGAGCTGACTAATTAGAACATAATTATAAATATTATATTCCATTTCTGCAAATAGATCCTCTTAAATCGGGTCAGGTATCCACCTCTAGCCCTCACGTGAGCTCGTAGAGCACAAGATACAAACTTGAGAGGGACCTGCTCATCAAACACCGCTCCACAGCGCCTCTAGTGGTCAAAACGTCCACGGGGTGCCTTTAAACGGTGCTGCAGTTAAAGATAACCTGATGTTGAAGCTAACAAGACGCTATAGCTGCTTGTCTGCTAGCAACACGCAAGTCAAGAGTACGAGGTTGTAAACACAAAGCAGCTGGTCGTCTCTTACAAAGTCACTGAAGCGCAGACCTACATAAGTCTGCCTCTCCTCTGCTCTGCAAAGCGATGCAGCACAGAACACAAACAGATACTCGGTGCTTCCTCACAGTCTTTCTCTGTCGTCTACTTGTCACTCTCTCTGATGCTAGCTGTATTTCAGCTCCGTCTTTATTGGAAATCTATGCGCTGTGCCCAGCTGCGCCGCTGCAAACACAAAGATTATCTCACAGATGAAATTATTCTCCGTATCCTTTGAGTCAATTTGACGGCAGTTTGTTTGTTAGGCCTCATTCCAGACAGGAGCAGGCTTCCTTTGTTCTGAGAGATGCGACAATTCGCATGACTGGGCTCGTTTTTCGGGTGTATTTCATTGGATGAAAGCAGAGGAGTCATGTCACGGCAGCAGCAGAACTGAAGCAGCAGGCATTTTCTGAAATGTCAACAAGACATTCTCTTACGAAACACTGGTGGGGCATTCTCGGAGTGTGAGCAGGTATTTTTAGGGACACTGGAGGGAGTTTAGGCAGTCCAGTAACGAGTGACAAGCAAGTGGGTAACCTGGTTTTCCTGAGACACAAAAAGAACCGCGTGAATCCCCCGTGAGCACGAAGACTCCAGGCCCAAGACGGACTTTCTGCCTCTTTCTCAAACCAGGATTTCTCCTCTGTCGCACGCACGAGGTCTGTTCTCGTCTATTTTCCTCTGATTTTACTATAACTCTCTGTTGGTACTTCAGGGCCCCTCTGTCACACAGATGGGCCTACTTTTAGCTGCTCTCATCACACACACACACGCAGACATACTGTGCATATTACTCTACATCATGCCTCCGTGGTCGGCACGGTGCCTTGAGTGGGCAGACCGAGCGAGTGGTCACATTACACTGCTGTTACATCACATTCCTTCAGTCTCCTAAGCAACCAGGTGTCCTCCAAAAACAAAAGCTGCACAACTACAACGGCGTTATGTCATCCGCCAGTTGTCACACGATGTTCAAGGTTCCCTCTCAAGCAGAAACAGCACATCCCCTCATCACGACGCTGCTGCGCTGCGGCGAAAAGACTCGGCGGCGTTCGGCGCAGTCGGCGGGGTTCTCGAACAGCCGGGACGGGGCAGTGGGAGGTGTGAGCGCGTTGTTTCTGAGAGCAGCGAAACAGAGTTTGGAGAGAGGTGAGGCTTTCTTCCCTGAAAGAATATGGCAAAGTGAGTCATCCAAAGCCAGGACTCTGACACAAAGGAGAGCCTTGATGCAGGTGGGCCGCCCATGGCTTTTTCAGAAGCAGGAGAAGAGAGAGAATCAGTGGTCACTGCCTTGGCCCACAGATATTACACCACGGTTATGTAAAAAAAATGAAACAAAAATATGGAGAGGAAAGAAAGCAGAGGGAGAAAACAAACAGTCTGCACTGAAACACACACTCTTTAACTGCGTCGACGACGTTACTGCATGAAAAGTCAAACACGCCTGCAGGTGAAGTTACGGGAGGCTTGAATCGACGCAAAATTTCTTTGATTGACCTCAGAGCTTCGTGCTTCACTCCACAACTTGTAACCACCACCTCAGGGGGAAATCCAACTTTTTTATTATTCTACCTTCTGCAGCTTACAACTCGTACAGTGAAGAAGAGAGCAGTCGGCCATGTTTGTAGTGCCGAAGCTAAAAACGCCGGGAACAGAGGTTCTGGATTTGAACTCTGGTTTCGCTCCATGTCAAGCTCACAAATGGGGTTAGTTTGACTTCAGTCGGAGGTTGAGCTGAACTCAAACGCCCACAGACACACCGTCCACACACACTATCTGTATGTCCGCCGCTAGCTAGCTTCCAGAGCGTCATCTGCTAGCAGTTCATACTCATTTTTTATCAGGTTTCCCATGTTTCTCTCCTGAAGGTCCACATTAAAGGAAAATTCTAGTATATTACAACTTGGATGTTATTTTTGCAGTTTAGCCATCATTGCTATCACACAAAGAAGGAAATGATCGAAGCCATTATATTTGGAGGTAAAACTGAAAGTGTGAGACACTGAAATGTCATCAATAATCCCTCGCAGTGGGACATCGGATTTCATTTTTATGAATGTCGCAGTGTTTCCAGATCTCAGCAGTTATAACTCTGCAAGTACTTTGAGATCACCCTTAGAAATGATGACCAAAACTACAAAAATAAGACACCTTTAACCTTCCGTTCCACGCGTTCACTCGAGCTGCAGGATGCACACTGAACGGCAGCAAACAGGACAGAGTAGAGGACATAGTGACAGCAAAGAATGGGGACAAAAACCCAGGAGAGGAGGGTTTTTGGCCTCCTCGTCTCCTGGAGGAGGATCCCTTCGAGGTGTTGTTTCCTGAAATCATCAAAGCTTCCATTTGGCACAGAAACATCCTCCGAGGGGAACTGGTCGTTTGGCCATCATCACTGCCTTGAACCTGCTCAGAGACACGTGGCTCGCGCTGGATGCACTTCCTGTCTGTCACTGGCTGGACATTAGCTGGTGTTTTTTTTAATTATTATTATTAAAAATGAACGGGGATTGACGCTCTGCGCTCTGGAACCAAACACTTTTATCAAACATACTTCAAAAAGCACTTCCTCCCTGTTTTCATGCTGCTGAGCCTGAGGACATATTTTGCTTAATTGGATTTGGGGACTTGCTGTATTGAAAACGATTAACACTTAGTCACCAGTCGTGACTGGTTAGCATCTTTTGGAAATGGTCATTATCGCCTGTCGTGGCCCAAAATGATGATTGTTTGCAAAATTTTAATTTCGCAGATTTCAAACGCAGAGACTGACTTATGAAACAAACCATCTGACGCAGTCTTGCATTGCAATCTTTTGACTTATTCACACGCCTGGCCTAAATGGAAAAGTCTGATATATAATAAAGGCGGGAGCACAGCAGTGCATCCCTCCCTCTTAGTTCTCTCTGTCTCCCCCCTTCCGTTACCCCTTGTGACCCTTAAAAGCTGTCCATGAATATTCCATCAGCCAGCAGGGCCTCTGCTCTCCCTCTTCATTTAGTGATTCAGTCTGTAAGTAGCTTACATAAACCTCCATATTTATATGTATCAACGTAATCATAGCATGAGTGTGTAGATCCACAGCGAGAGCAGACCCCGGGGCAGGAAACATTGAAAATGAGTACGAAAATGACATCGGAGGAAAATGGAATAGGTTTTGCATAAATTAGCTCTCTGTGAATTATGTCAGCGCTGTTTCCAGGCAGGACACTTCCTCATTATGTGTGTGTGTGCGTGTGTGTGTGCTTGGTCTAATATATGCTGCCCACCGGTGATGATACTGCAGAGTGAGATAAATGACCTCATATTCTCATGTCTAAGCTCGGCTCTCAGGTGCTCAGTGGAAACTACAGCATCATCAAGGTGTAGCAAGTTATTAATATTAATGTAAAATCTGCTTTGAATTGTTGCTGCGATGCTACAATCAAACTTTTAAAGTGGCCGTAATCTTATATTACCAGAAACCTTATTAACTGTGCACCAGGCGGTGGGTTTGCCGTAACCTGCTGTGCAACCAAACGATGTTCAAACACACACAACTTTATTCTCACCAGATGCGAAATATTATTTTGTAGCAGCATGTGAACAAGAAGCTCTGCTAAGGTTGGCATGCTAATTAGCAGGTATGGTGTTTACCATAGTCAGCATTTTAATTTAGCATGTTAGCATGTCGCTAACGAGCTGTAAACATGAAGCACAGCTGATGTGAAAGCCATTCATTTTGCTTGGAGCAGATGAATCAGTCCCTCCAGTCGTTATTGAGATATTTCACTCAAAACTGCGGATGCCAGCCTCATGGTGGCGCTGCAGGAAGGATTCAGTGTCTGTTTTAACGTGTCTCACTGCTGCTGAGATATTTCATTCTGAACCATCTGCAGAGCGACGCCACCACTGTGAAATGATGCAAAGAAAATATTTCCATTTGATTGTTGCTTCAGCCGTCAAAAACATGGAGTTTGGATATTTCACACAGCACGAGCACGACAGAGCCCCAGAAAAGAGCGGGAACATGAAGACTGGCACACTGAAAATAGCCACAGTCGCTCTTTAAGTGTTTGTTTGGATCACAACCACTATTTCTATTCTCAACAGGCCGAATCCCTGTTTAGATCCATTTTACTTAACGTTTAATTCAATAGTGATTCATCAGAGGTGCATTCATTTGTGCTGAACTCGTCCCCCCCGACACCGCAGAGGACAATCATTAACGCCATCGATGGAGCTGTCGCAATATCTGATCTAGACTACAAGCATCGTGATCCAGGAGGCAGACGACCTCCGGCGCTCGCTGTTTGCGCCTTCCTGATGGGGCTGATGTGCGGCAAACAGTCAGCTGCGAGAGGAAATGAAGCGCACGGTATTTGTGGTATTTTCAAATCCTGCTCTGAAGGCCAGCGCGGCAAAACACAACCCTTCACACAAGCAGCTCTTCAGAGCTGAAAGCAAAACAAAAAAAAATCCAGAACATCTGCTTGAGTGGAGTCCTTTTCACCTTTTCTGAAAGAAAGTGACAAACCTGATAGATGGGTATTATGGTCTGTCCTTTGTTTGGCTGACTGACTTTGTTTTGGAGGATTTTTTTCATGTTTCAGTGTATTATTGTGCCAGAACTGCCTTTAAAAAGACCTTGTTAACTAAAGCAGATGAGGACAGCCGTGTTTTGTTTCTTGAAAACACGGCGTTCCGCTCAGCGCCGTTTCGTCCTGTTGCTCTTAGCATGTTGACAGCTCTAATTCGCAGATTCTGTCAAAGAGGACAGTCAGGTTCAGGGAAGGAAACAACAAAGTGCAGGTTTGGGCCCGTGAAGAACGTTCATTCCACTAAACACACTGTCCTCACGACAGACGTGGCTGCATTAGTTCTTTGTTACAGTGCCCGAAACACCATGTGATTGCATTTAATGACAAGGACCTCTCATGTGAATTACTACTCCCGTCTGTCCAGAGCTAAGGCTGACGCAGTGTGACGTTACTGCACCACCACAGATCACAGGGACGAGCTTTTGGTGGAACGATGGCTCAACAAAGCTTGAGAGCGCTGTTTGTTTCCCACTGACGAGCAATTGGTTTGTTTCAGCTATTTCTACAATCTTTCCGTCACCTGAACTCCACCTATTTTAGGCTTTTGTGGCTTCAGGCGTAGCTGTGCAAACCGCCTCAAGTGATGTCACTTGAGTCAGATTTAGGGCTGAAGGCGACAGGTTTGACCGGACGCCTGCAGCTGCTGCTTGTCTCTGCGGCTCCACATTAGTCACCTGTAGCATAACAGCCCAGAATCAATGAGTTGCAGGTTGAATTGCATTGTGGGTAACATAGACACAAGGTATGGGGTGGTTTTAACTTGTCTGCAGCATTTACAGATAAGAAACAGCCATATCAATGGTTTATAATGGGTTTGCATGCAATGAGTGACGACTCTGTTGTTTGGTGTAGTTCAGACTTACTGAACTCGCAGCTGCAGAGCGTCCGTCCTATAAGGCGTCATCACCTGAGCACGACAGGTACAGTTACACGACATCACATTTCCATATAAATCTTCACTATAGTTTTTATTTATGAGATGGAGACGACGAAAATAACACAAATGTGAGCCTTGCACCACATGTAATTGAAATTGTCATCATCGAGGTGTTTGTGAGAAGAATACTGCTAATTATAAAAACTGGAAAACAGATTGATAATTACATGCTTGTCAGATCTCAGGTTGCAGAAAGACTATTTCAGGGATCTGCAGAGTTTAAAATGTGCCGCCGTAAAAGCTGAAATAGATTTACTAATCTGCTGCTTTTCTTGACTTTTCTCGACAAACGCTTCCTGGTCGAATCATAGAAGGTTTTCTGTTAGATTACTTCGATTTGAATGAAGCTTTCCTGACAGCCCACCGCGTCGCTCTGCACTTTCAGGAAAGATCTTACGTGGCTTCATGTCAGGATGTGATTCAGTGGCATGATCCAGAACACTGAACCCTCTCAGCTGTAATTCCCTCTCGCGTCTGCATGTTAATTCATTCAACAGAGAAAAACACTTCCTCTGCTCAGTCAAAGTGCCAATGTTCTCAGGCTGATTGCGTCAGAAACCTCAAACACACACACACACACACCGTTTTAAGACACATTACAGCCGTCAGTCTAGAACAACCCTCCTCAAGGTCAGCGGCACGATGCAGCCTCTGAAAACGCTCTGATGAAGTCCACGCGTGCAGTACAACATGATGGGTGTGTCTCTGAATCAGTCTTCCGTGATGGCGAAGCTGAAGCAAACCTGTTGGAAGCGCTCTCCTGTAAAGTGGCTCGATGCCATCAGACAAAACTAAAGATTAAAAAAACCTGATATAAGCGGTGTTGTATTGGACTGGGACAGTGTCCTTGGTAGAAATCTAATCATTTCTCCAAACAAATCAGACTGAGAGGCCATTTCCTCCTGAGAATGAGATCACTGGCATCCTCTCACCTCACTTCACAGCGCATCGTGTCTCAGAAAAACAGCATCAACAGCACTCATCAGCACATAACAAAGTACATTATACAACAGCTTCAAGCATGGAGGAGCTCGCCGCGATCCAATTTAAAAGCGTGTGTGTGTGTGTTGGGGGGGGGGGGGGGCATGATTAACGAGGGCAGGAACACAGAAAAACAAGGCCAGACCCATGAGATGCTGTATGGTGGTACAGTGGCGATGGGATTGGTGATTAGCAGGTAGGCTTGAGCCGTGATTCGCTTCCTTAAAATTACCTCCCTCTGACAGGACCCCCCGGTATCTGACAAGACGGGGGGGGCTGAATGCTTCAAGTGAAGTGGTGGTAATCAACTGAGGTCTGAAGAGCCGGCGGTTCAGGCTCTGCAGATGAAGGAGGAGTGAGAAATGAGCTCTTAATGTGACCCACTGACCCCTCTTACAGGCCGCCGAAGAGACGCTGAGTGACAGCCGGACTTCGCCACGGAGCTAATTATCAGGCCTGTCTGAGCACGTGAGGGGAGGACTTAAAGCGGGGCTGGGTTCCAGCAGCATGAGTAAGTAGTCTGGGTGTTTCTTTCTGAACTGTGAGGCCAAAACCGGCTGCAGTCCAGCACCACGTCGCCGTCCACGCCTCTTCCACGACGGGCCGCCTTTTGTCTCAGCCTCGTCTCCAAGAAATCACACCGAGCAGCAGCAAACGCCCTTAGAGGGAAACTCAATGCCAACGTTTTCTGTCCACATAGTGAGGAAATGTTGTTAATTAAAGCACCTGGAGAGTCAGAAAAAAGTTGATACTGGCAGTTTGTTCGCTGACAGTGTGTTTCATTTGTTTTCATGCAGTCTGTCACTGCACTGTCCACTCGCGGTGAGTGCTGCTCTGATCATAATCCAGGCTGCCATTACGCCTGCTAGCACAACATGATTATGAAGACAAATCGGTTGGTATAAATGTCATTTCCTGCAGACATGGTTGCATATTTCCATTGCACTGGTGCTTGGAATCTTTCTGTTGGACAAAGCTGTGGACGCCTGCTGGCTTGTGGCTTTTTTTTTGGTATCACCTCAGCTGAGTTTCCGAACGAGCCGAGACTAAACAGTGGAAACGCGGCATTTGAGGACAATAAGAAGCCTCACTTCAGACAGAAATCCTGTGTGCTATCAAGACACGACTCGCTGCTTCAGTATGATCTGACACATCTTTATCACACTCCACTGCAGATACACTCACACGCAGTACAAGGAGACGGTCTCATTTTGCATGTCTGATGCACAGCCAGAAATAATCCTCATAAGTTCCTACATCACTATTAGCACGTGATTAGCCTTGCTTGCGGCGTAGCTCTGGGGCAGACAATTTTATGTTGCTTTTACATTTTATTCTGGCGGCTGGGCTGAATGAAAAGGTTCAGACATTCATGGTCCCGACAGGATGGGTCGCACTAACTTTGGTGATCCTGTGATGTTTTCTGGAGCATCAAAATTTCAATGTGTCCAACACTTAAATACAAAACTAATGTCAGTCCCATCATCCTCAGCCAGACTGCATTTAGTGCTGATTAGCAAATATTAGCGTGCTACCACACTAAACTCAGGTGATTAAGGTACATTACATTACGTTAGCATGCTGATGTTAGCATTTAGCTTTATGCAACCTCACATAAGTCTTCTTACAACAAAATAGATACGAGCATTCATTTTTTTTGTACTGACAGCTCAGATTAAAGATTATCTACTGATTTATCATCAGATTTACACTCTTTTTGGTGGACTTCTCAGACATCCAGGTGTCATTCAGAGGGGATACAGTTCAGCCCTGATGACTTATTGAGGGGTTATCTGATTTTCTTTTCTTACTTTTACCACAGACAGTCATCTAAAATCAGTCAAATAAGTTTAGTTTCTTGTATTTTGTACGTAATACTGACACATTTCACATTTCAAAAATAGCTCCTAAAATTCCTCAACTTTCTCAGTGAGTCTTGTTTTCCTATCTGGACTGAGAAGTGTGAGTGCATCAGTGTCTCAGGCTCATTATTAAAATGATATTCCAGGCTGGTCGAACACCGCGCGGGTTCAGCCGCGCTGCGTTACTGGAGGCTGCGCTGGCGTTTGTTAAGCCTCTTTTCTGTCTCCTGAAACTCTGCTGGACCTTGACGATGATAAAAGCAGGCCAGACAACACCGACCCGACAGATGAAGGCTACTTCTGCTGACCACTTCCACCGGAGCTGAAGTTGCAGGCTGCCTGCGGCCACGGCTTCGCTCCGGTGCGGTGCTGATGTTGCCAAAGCGCCGCGCACACGCGTCTCCTTTAAGCAGCTGTTTGCATCAGCTGTGGACGCTGCAAATAAACTGCGCGCACGATAAATAAACACCGCGGATGAGAATTTCTTTAATCTCCCATCCGCGTTTGGCCCATTTCAAAACGAGGCTGATGCTGGCGATGACTAAAACATGGCTGTGATGCGCTGCGCTGCCAGACATCCAGTTTGCTCCGTGTCTCCGGCACACACCGTAGCCGTCACATGAAACACATTGCACGGATTGTATAAAGAGGATAACTCACGCGCTCCCGGTGATCGATCCGCGGATGCCATCGCTCGGGGGAGTGGGAGGCGGGGGCGCAGCACCCCCGGAAAAAAGCGCTCTCTTTCACGGTGTGTCGGCGCCCGGTGAGAGCCTGCTGGCCTCTGCTCCAGTCCTCCTCCTGTGCTCCTGTGGCAGGGACGAGCACGCCTCCTGTAGCTGCTACTGTGCAGGACTGAGCATCACATCGCGCACCGTGGAGCTCCACTAGTGTGGGATGATGATGTCGCGGGAATAGGAGCGTCAGTCTCTGCTTTTAACGAGAACATCTATGTGTACGGCTTGAGTCACCCTGCATTGAAGAGGGGGAGCCAAGGCAACGCGTCTGTCAGCAACCTGCACGGAAGAGTCAAAGAATACTCTGAATTAGGCTGAAGAATTCAGATTACAGCCAAACAGACTCAGCGGGTCCCCAACGGCAGAGGGGATCAGATAAAAGCAGTGGAAAACCAGACTGAAGTGTATTTATAGCACAAGCTGAATGCAAACAATCCAACAGCTTACATTTAAAGCCACATGGCTCCACCAATGCTGCATCCTCCATACATGCAAACTCTTCACACCTTCTGTTTTCCAGACTGTGAAGAAAAAGCGTCAGTATGTGGCTGGAAGTGGCAAACAGGGACCGTAAACACAGTTTAAAACGGCCTGGAGTCCGCTCCTCGGTCCTTTATGGCCTTGACCATGATTTGGGTCAGTGCCCCAGTTCTGTGGTGCTTGATCTGTGCCAAGACGGGAAATTGTTGTTTTGGTTTATATCTATTCAAGAGTTTATAAAATGTAAGATTTAATGAACTCTAGTTAATTTAGTTTTGTTCTTAACCTTCACCGGTGGGTTTTTTGCATCACTATGTATATTTATATATATATATTTGCACGTGCTAAACTGGTTCATTCTTCTATCATTTGAAATTTTTAATATTGAAATGTTACTCCATACATTCAAAGCTGAATTTTGACTTTTGGTTCTTTACAGCTCGTCGTACTTTATGTGCTTGATATCTTCCTCCCTTTAAATACATAATTTCACTGCTAATTTGAATGTGTGTCCTACAAAAAGTCTTTCTAAACCACAGTCAGCACGTGGCCAAAAGTTTGTGGACACCCACTGGTGCTTATTTAAGCTCTCGTTCCAAACCTGTGGGCGTTAGTCTGCTGCTGCGACAGCCTCCGCTCTTCTGGTTTCAGGCTCTTCACCAGGTTTTTGAACCTGGCTGCTGGGATTTGCACCCATTCAGCCACAAAAGCATTACGGATTCTCAACATGGTTGTTGGGTGATGAAGTCTAACAAAAAGTCGGCATCCCCAAATCATCACCAGAGAGGGGAAACTAGTCTTTATGGACTTCTTTATGGGCTCGTGCTGAACAGCTTCAACAAACTGGTGCCATGAAGGACACTGTTGGACATTCAGTCCACTGCTGTTGAAATCAAGCTTAGAAAGCCTGATTTCAACAGCCTCCACCGGAGTCTGATGGACGTATATGAGCTCAGTCGGAGGGACTTTTACCACCTCGTGAAGGCGTTACTGAGCTCTATAATCTTCCAGGCTCTCTGCATAAAGGCCTTTAGCTGCACATAGAAGTCACCAATCGCGGCTGAAATACTGGATCTAATGACGCTCTGCAGGACTGAGCTGCTCTTTAAACCTGCCTGTGTGAGAAATGCAGTCTGTACTGAAACCAGGAACAAGCTCTCTCGGTGTGTCTCTCCTGGGTTGGTGTACTGTCAGCGTTAACTTCAAGTTTCCTGCAGGAACTGATGTGAGTGATGGATTCGTGATGGATAACCACCTCTTTTACCTCTGGGATCAAAAAAGCGTCTCCTCCATCTTTTCTACGTTCCGTGTGAGACGGCTCTTATCACACCGTTTCACAACTCCCCCCTTATACTGATGGGCTGCTATTCTTGTGCATTAAGCCCAAGATAGCTGCGTCATCTGAGGATTTGATGACACAATTATCAGGGCTCATGCTTCTGCAGCTGTGCACGCAGCTCGAGCAGGGTCAGGAGAGCAAACACTGACAACAGACTGTTCTGGATGGCGTGCAGGATGTGGATTTATCAGAGAGGAGAAACATGAATGTGGATTTTTACAAACACAAGCACAGAGTTCAGTGGTAATAATAATATTATATTATGGCACAATTCACTCATACAGTCTCTTGTAATGCATATATTGTATGTAGCTTGTTTAATTTTTCAGTTTTCCACCTCTCAGTCTGTCGCTGTGCTGCTGTAACATGTGAATTTCCCCGCAGACATCAATGAAGGCATATCTTCTCACAATATATTGACCTATACTTATACACATAAATACACCAGCACTGTGTGTTTTTATTAAACTTCATATGTTAGATGAGTCTGCAGAGAGACGGATGTAAATGCAGTTTGTTTACTGTGGAATATGTTAAATCAAGGTCCAATTGATCAGCCAGTGATTGTTAAACTATCCCTCACGTGTCACCTGAAGACTGACCCGTGCTGCTCTCAGTCGGCTCAGCTGTCTGTGGTCTGAGTGCTTTCATGTTTATTGAAATGACACACGCTGAATGTTAAATTTTGGACTTTCTTACCTCTGTTCAAATAGTTTTCCTGGAAACTCAGCTCTTTGTCCTGTTAACTCTTGGATTAATCTCAGTGGTCACATAAAGAAAGTTATTAGGTTTTTTCCATTAAAAGGATCGAGTGTGCCAACTCCAGAAATGAATCTGATATTAATTTAATAGACTTTTAATAGATTTTAATAGACTTCTGACGATGCCACTGATTACAGGGATATTACAGCGAGCACACAGCCGTCACCCTCACGCTGGGTGCATGCCTCATCAAAGAAATAACATGCCTGTGGGTGTTTCTTATATAACATAACCTACATATAAAGAGGCTAACCCTTTTTATGCTGTGATGAATTTACTGATTCATTCACTTTCTTCGCTGCTGCCTTTTCACTCTCCGTCTCGGGGGACTGAAGCCTGCAGTGGGCAGAAGAAAAGGAAAACAGTTGTTTGAGACATCGCCCTTGAGCCTGTGGGCAACAACGATGTGTGCTGCAAGACACCGGACCAAGAAAGAGCTGATGAGCAAAAGATTCAGCATTACTCAACAGGTGAAAGCAACGACATGTCAAGTAAAGGAAACATAATGCAAAATGCAGCATGCACGCTCATTTCGTCCTGTTGAAAACCAAAGAAAAACCTCACAGCTGATACCAAACTGTGCTGTAATCACCATGAACGAATGACCTTTCTTAAATGTCTAATCGTGGACAAATTGGAGCACAAAGGCCAACTTTAACACCTCCAACCATCACTGAAGAGACTTGTTAACACTCCGGGATGAAGACGGATTCTGCTGAGGTGACTGCAACAACCTGCGGCTGACGTTCGGATCTGCATGTACAGATGAGCCGACTCGTCTTTCAGATGTTCTTTCAGCTTTGATTAATTATTCATCCTGATGTCAAATCCTTGACATCACCTTGACGACCTCAACGAGTCTGGTGTGACATCACGATTGAGTGGGTGGGCAGGAGATGGAGAGCGTGTCCATAATGAGGAGGTGCTTTCTCACCCAGAAACAGAGTTTTTCTAAAGCGAGCTTCTCAGTGTATAAGTCTGAGCACGCACGGTAACCACAGACCGACAGAGGATGAAGAAGAAGAAGAGATTTGGCTGTTTTCTTTTTATTTTTTAGAATTTTGTGTGAGGTGAGATCTTTAAGAAAGCGACCTTAAGCCCTGTGGAAGAAATCATCAACAAATCTCCATTAAAACATTTGTTGAAATGCAGTTTTGGGGCTGTGCGACCTTTGAAAGTTCACTCCAGGCCTGCTCTCGTCTCATTGTTCTCTATCAGCGGCTCCTTTTAAAGTGATTATAATCACTCAATTCATGTGCTTGATTAGTGGAACGTCTTCTCTAATCTGCATTTTCGTGTCACGGCTGTGATCAGTCGTTTCATGAACAGGATCTAAACGCTCTGAATGCTGTAATGATTACAAATTGTTAAACTGCAATGAGCTTGATTAATTATTGAACGTTTCGGGCCTTTCAAAACAAATTATCAGCAGGAACGTGTAATAACTGGAGCTCGGTGAGACTTTTTAATCAAGGAGAGTCTTCTGTTGTGTTCAAGACGTGTATCGCTGGTATTTAAAAGAAGTTTCTAGCTGATGTGACCCCAGTTGTCCCTAATGGTCCTTCAGCGGCTCACCCTGGCATCCAGCGAGAGGAAATTTCCACTGGCGTTGTTGTTGTCCAGTTACACACTCTTCAACCCATACAGCACTGACAGAATGCCCAAACATTTCAGCCTGATCTGCCTGGCTATTTGTTGACAGTGGGGAATAGGAGCTGACTACTGGCAGGAATGCAGGCGGATGGAGAGCGGAAAAGTACCGGGGGTAGCCGGCGACTGCCCCCCTGCACCCCCACCCCTGACCTGTTAAGCGCCCTCCGCTAGATGTGTCTCCAGAGTCAGTTATCAACAAGAGCAGCCTGCAGTTTCAGGCTGCAGCAGAATGAATCCAAGCTGAAACTCGTGATTAGAACAGAAAACGCATGCGCTGCAATTAAAGCCACGATGCAAAAGAAAAATCTATGCAGCGGTTTTCATTAAATGTGCTCATTTTGCCCTTAGGACTGTTATTCAGGGATGTACTACTCAGAACTTTTCAGGTAGGAGACAAAGCAGGTCGTTCACCAATCAGAAGGTCGCTGGTTCAAACCCCGGCTCCTTCAATCAAAGACACTGACCCCAAATTATGTGTAGAAACATTATGGAGCACCTCGCATGGAAGCATCTGCATGAACATGTGTGAATGGGTGAATGTGTCGTGTCGTAAAGCGCTTCGAGTCGTCAGCAGACTAAAAAACATCCATCAAATCTGATGTCTGCTGATCCTGAGGACTGAAAAATCTCAGTTTAAAACGTGCACCTCCAGTAAAATGAGGTCAGAGATTTCTGTGTAAAAATCAGTGAATGAATCCATTTGTATATAACTGATAATGGAAAAACTCTCATTTTTACAATGATGCTGATGAAGAAACTGCATCCGCTGTGTGTCAGTCACCTCCGGCTGATCCCTGATCTGTTTAATAAGGTCAGTATCTGCAGCAATAATCAATCAATACTTGTTGCTCAAAGCTCAGAAATGTCCATAAATCAGATGGAACATCAGCAAATGAAATCTCCTCCGGTGTTACGAGGCCCAAGTGACTGAACCGCTCGATTGTCGACGACTCCCAAAACAACATTTATGACCTTTGAAGAGTACAGTGACGAACAGCTGGACCCTTATCGTGGCGGACCTTCGTCATCACGTTGTGAAACAGCCACAGTTTGCGTAGGTCTAGTTAAACAGTTAAAATAAGAGACCGTGGACTCTCGGGTTCACGCTGGACTTGAACGGCGGCCTCCTGGGTGAAGGCTCTGTGTTTGTTTGAGGGTCGTCATCGTCTGCTTGCACAGACCACCTGGATGGCAGAGTTTTCCTGGTGGAGAAATATGAAATGAGCTCGCCTAAATAACTTTGAAAAATGTAGAAAAACATGTTTTCTTACTTAACTGCTCTCATTTCCCTGCAGCCAAACACGAATAAATCTCCACGGGTGATAAATGTACTGCTGACCAAGGCCTTTTCTCTCCCAGCAGGGGCTCCTTCAGCCGACTCTGTGCTCTCTTTAAAAGGACACATTTGCCTGAAGGACGACATATTTTGCAATGATGGGCAGATTTTGAATGTGTTGTGTGACGAGCTCCTTTGTGGACTCAGAGGTGTTTAAATCCAGACTCCACTGCAAGCAAAACATAAGAGGCTGGTTTGGATATCAAAGATATTTTGTGCTTGTCGAGGGGGCAGCTCTTATCACAGATGTTCTGTTACATGTAGCTGATATAGTACAACAATCACTAAAAAGCCAAACAACTGACATTTGAAAACAATGTGACTAATACTTGTTTGGATATTGTCTAGCAGGGATCAGCCTATTATCTGCTGTGAGCTGGCAGAGCTGAAATGAGCTGTGATATTTTGCGCTGCAGATCACACTTTCAGGTTTTTATTGCTTCCCACACGCGACTACAAAAGGTGTAAAGTAATGTTTTGATCGAGAGGCAGGGCAGGCTGGCTTTATAAGGACAATCCCAACTGTACTGACACAGCCGCCGCTTATGTAATGGGAGATTTGACCAGGACAGTGCGTTCCCTGACAAAGGCATTTCTATTCAAAACCACGGGTGGCGAGCTTCCAGAGGATCATTCACAGAGGATGAGCTTCTGTCCATCAGGAGGGGAGGAAGTAAACAAGGAGCAGAGAGCATCTGACTGTGTTTTCACCCACATGAGGTGGACGGAGGATGGAAAACCCCCGAGTCTGCAGCAGCTCTTTTGGTGACAGATCTTCAGCCCTTTTTAATCTAATATCATATTTAAACTGCTGTGATTGTAGAGCTGCTTACAGCATCATCTGATCCACATAAACCTGATCATAAACAAGACTGAAACCAGAAGCATGGAGGCTGTCATCGAACCAGATTAACGCCCGGAGTACTTCATTAGATCCATTCACACCAACAGTAAACACAGGCTTGTCCTCGGCTGATGCCTCCGGGTGAAAGGGTTAAAATGCTAATTTTATCTCAAACAACACGTGAAAGAACAGTGAGGGATGATTGATAATGTCCTGCTTCTTTGTTCGGTGAGGACGGACACACAAACATTAGAGGAAGGATGGAAATCAATCACTGAGGGAAATGATGCAAAAGAGAATAAAAGCTAAATCTTTTTATTTTAAAGAAGAGGACAAAGGTCCTAAAGTGTGATGATGAAAGCACAGAGTTCAGGCTAAAGTCACCTTTTGTAGTACAAGAAAGGAAGTACTGGCAACAAAAAGTACTTAAAGTCTCAATTTCAGAGGGAAATACTGTATTGTTTACTACTACTTTACAGCTACAGGTACTAGTTACTTTGCAGATTTAGATTACTACGAAGTACAAATCAGATAATACATTTTGAGTTCATCATTTTGAGATCAGCTGCAGCATTAAAGTGATGAACACATGAATACCTCACTAAATATACTCCAGTCCTGTCATATGCTCTGAAGTGGGCTATTTGCAGGATTGGTACTTCATTTTGGTATTTTAAAGTATATTTCATGCTAATACTTGTGTATTTACACTGTATTTTTATGCTGTAGTGTTGCTGCTTCAGTAAAACATCTGAATATTTCTTTCACTGCTGCTGAAAAGTAACTATAACTAAAGCTGCCAGATAAATGTATTGGAGTAAAAGTACTGCATTTCTCTCTGAGATGTGGTATAAGTACTAAACCACAGGTAAAGGGCGGTAGGAGCTACACATGAGGTCATTTCGGGCTTCTAATTGTCCATTTAGCTGCTTGTTTGTTTGATGACTGACGGCTTAATCACCTGATTACATAATAGAAGAGGCAGAGATTCCGGAGCAGGGAGCGCCCGCCCCCAGCGACTCCTATTGGCCGGCCTGCAACGTAAATACAAATCCCCGTCCTCCTATTGGCCGCAGCTTCCTTCTTTTCCGCGGTTGCCTCCCCGGGTGTCACTCGGCGGCCTGAAAGCAGGTTCGGCTCCGGCGGAGTAGCCTAGCATCGGCGGCGGCGGTCAGAGCCAGACTCCGCTCAGCAGCCATGAAGTTCGTCAGGTTCATGATGAAAAATGCCGCTTTGGCCAGTGTGCCCAAACACATCGAACACTTCTCCAAATTCTCCCCCTCACCGCTCTCCATGAAGCAGTTTCTCGATTTCGGTGAGTATTGATCCCCGTGCGGGTGGCTGATTTTTGCTGTAATCAGGGGGTTAATGTCATATGTGCATAAAGCTGAGCAGACAGTGGGAGCCGCCTGAGCCTGAAGAGGAGAAATAAACCGCAGCTCAGCGCCTGAATCTGCTCTGCGGGGCCGTGGAGTCAGCCAGCAGCTGCTGTGCACAGGCTCTGTGTCGTGGTCGAGTGTTGCATCAGATCTGGATCCAGCTCAGGCTGCACTCTGTGGGCCTGTGAGGGACTCCTGCTCCTGCTAATGACTGCCACTACATGTGTGTCAGCAGCTTGGAAATGAACCGTCATGCAAATCCTGCATGTTAAACATCCACTGGTACAGAAGTGAGCCTGAGAGATGAGATTCTGCAGAGTCAAATGCAGAAAAACCCTGTAAATGTTCACTTTTCTGCTGGAATTAGGCTCAGAGCCGGTGCTTATTATCATCATCTATTCATCTGAGGATCCATTTTTCAGTTATTCACTCAGAAAATATTGAAAATAGCCACATTTTCAGAGCCCCGGCTGATGTTTTCAGGTGTGTTTGGTCCGAGCGTCAGTCCAAAACAAAGAGTGGTCCGTTTCTGTCCATTGATGTGACCAAACTGCAGCTAATGATCATTTTTATAATTGATTAATACCCTGATTTTTCTTACAGAACGTGTGAATGCATTCTAAGAAGAATTGTCCAACCAACAGCTAAAAAAACCCAAATATAATAAAATTATCAGTGATTTTGTGACATTTTTGCTTGAATCACTAAATCAAACTATTGCTTGTGGTCCGTGTTGATTCAGGGTCCAACAACGCCTGTGAGAAGACGTCCTTCGTCTTTCTGAGGCAGGAGCTCCCCGTCAGACTCTCAAACATTATGAAGGAGATAAACCTGCTGCCGGACAAGCTGCTCACCACCCAGTCTGTGCAGACGGTGCAGAGCTGGTAAGTCAGACCGGCGGTGTTGGTCCGATTCATCGGAAAACTCCCGAAACCAGACTTGACACCAGATTAGTGACGGCTGAGACATCAGCAGCTGCACACTTGTTTACTTCCAGCGGGCCGGGTTAGTTTCGCGCTGTGATAACGTCATGCATACAAACGCACCCTTTGACAAAGTTGGACTCCCTCCCGCTCGCCTGGGGGAGGGGGGACTCTCAGCCCTGAACTTTACCCCAGTTCCTTTACCCTAGTTTCAGGTCACGTCACGTGACTGTGTTTTCAAGAGGGCCTGCTTCCCTTTGTGAGGCCTGAGACGGTCCTGCGGGGTCATGTGTTCATGTGTGTTTCCATCTTTTCTTCCTGGTTTTATCAGGTACATCCAGAGTTTAATGGAGATCCTGGAATTCCTCGACAAGAACCCAGATGACCACAAAGTCCTGGGAGAGTAAGTTTCCCTGACAGGCTCACAGTCAGTCCTGCTTCAGGTAGAGCCAGTTTGTTTTTTATTCTGAACTTCTGGCATGTTTTGAGCAGAGACTCTGGCATAACACTCCTCACTCTCATGCTTGAAAGGCGCCTGAAGCGTTTTCAGGCTGCGTGTTTGTGTCAGATGTTTGGAAAAAGAAGGTGTCGCTGCTTGTTTTTTTGGCTTTAATAAACAGAGGACGTGTAACAGGATTAATGACAGCTGGATGTCTTCACGTCCTCTCTTTCCAGGTTTGTTGACGCCTTGGTTACCATCAGGAACAGGCACAACGACGTGGTGCCGACGATGGCCCAGGGTATCATCGAGTACAAAGAGGCCTTCCCCCAGGACCCAGTAACCAACCAGAACATCCAGTATTTCCTGGACCGCTTCTACATGAGCCGCATCTCCATCCGCATGCTCATCAACCAGCACAGTGAGTGTCCTCTGTCTGTCTGTCTGTGCCTCAGGTTTGGATTCACTGAGGAGACAATGCAGAGACCCCCTGTCTGTCCTGCATCCCATGACTGATGAACAGTTCGTTCAGTTCAACTGGTGCAATGCTGCTGTCAGATGTCTCTGTTTCAGCCAATCACAGCGTCGCTACATCTGCGTCATCAGCATTTACTACAAACCACATAAGCTGGCGAGCGAATGAGTGCGTAACGTGAGACAGCGGCACGGGGTTGGCCCCCCCCCGATTGGCTAACTGAAGGCCAAGTGTGTCAAACCCGTCCACCTGTTCTTCCCAGGTGGTCCACAGGCAGCGTCTTTCTGCAGCACTTTGGCTGGTTTTCATCTCTTTCAAAGAATTTAAATATTTTCGCCTGCTTTGGTTTTCAGTCTGAAATCATATCATTAATTCCTCGTCGATCAGGTGGAGCAGGCCGGTGTAATGGCAGAGGACAGGTTGCAGTTTAACCTTTAAAAATCAGACATGTGGAATGTTTTTGCATGTCGATGCAGCCCGATGCACCAACATTCGTTGGCAGCCTTGAAGTTTTCTGAACTCGATTACACATAAAGCCTAAATCTGGATTTGCCAAAGTTTTGTTTTCACTGTCCCGTCTTGCATTGTGTCAGGAATGCTCGCTGTCACAGCGGGCTGCTCTCTGTCACTTGTTTGACACCCAGAGGGAAAAACAAGCGTCTGCCGAGAAAGAACCCTTCAAAACACGTCGCCTCACAGACTTTACTGTCACATCCGCTGCAGATTTCACGTGGGATGTCTTTTTCTTGGAGCTGTAAGAGTCAAATTAGGCTTCACGTCATAAAACGTATACTTAACGGAGCCGCGCGTGTGAGAAAATGAACGTGGGGAGTAAACAGATGCAGACAGAAGCAAATGAGTCACTTCTCTTAAATCAAGTGCTGGAGAGACGTGAACAGCAGATTTAGGGTGATATTAAGCCGTTCAGAGCTGCGTTTTTACTGCCAGCTGGTGGAGGTATCGTCAGTCATGTGGAGCTGAGGTCACTGATGTGTGTCACTGAGGTGTCCAGACTCCCAGAGCATGATGGGAAGAGCATCATGCTTTAGTTAACTTGTGTTACAGCATGTCCTGTCTTCTCTCTCTGGACTCATTTTATTGTCATTACTTGGCCCGGGTATCAAACTGCATTACTTTCTGGGCACCAGCCAGAATGTGCCTCTAAGACAGAATACAGAATACGCCAAGTACTGAAATAAAACATAAAAATGACTGAAAGTTGGCATCCAGTGCTCCGTCAGATTCTCAGCCTCGTCAGAATCGACTTTATTTGCTGAATATGTGTGAACATACAAGGAATCTGACGCCAGTTTAAACTGTGTTCAGCTGAGTTTGACTTGTTTTGTCATAGAAAAAATGGTTTTGCAGGAAAATGTTTTTATATTCTTCATCGTGAGGAATCAAACAGAAGTAAAACCAAACATTTCAGCTGAACGCTGACTTTAATCTTTACTTGAATTATTGCAGAAGTCTCTCTGCTTTCTGTTCTTCTTAACTCGGCGTGTTTTTGTTCCCTGCAGCTCTCATTTTCGACGGCACCACCAACCCTGTCCACCCAAACACCATCGGGAGCATTGACCCTCACTGTCAGGTCGGAGACGTCGTCCAGGGTAAACACGAGCTTTGAAGTTAAACGTGTTCGTTGAGCTGTCGTGATTCTAATGAGAACAATGGTAATCAAACATTATTATCTCCTGTGTTCTCTGTGCTCAGATGCCTTCCACAGTGCAAAGATGCTGTGCGACCAGTACTACCTCCGCTCCCCGGATCTGATCCTGCAGGAGATGAACCGTAGGTTTGCCCCCGATTGAAAGCAAACTCAGTTTCACTCCCAACAACATCCCAAAGGGCAGAAGTCTGCGGAGCGCGCAAGAAACTTAGAACAAATAGAGGCGCGTCCTCTGTGCGTATATGCAGTACGAGTGTTCGAAACGTGCAGCCAGACGGACCTGAGGGGCCTCTAATTATAGCGCCGAGGCTGAAGTGTGGCTAAGTGGGTCGTGCTGAGTGCATCAGACAGTGTTGACACACAGACCCTTTCCTCCATCCTCTCCAACCTTAAAGCCAGAGCAGAGCGGAATAATTGCCGCTGATGGAAAACATCCACGAGTGGTGAGGATGATGAATTTTAAATGAAGCGGATGGAATTAACTGTTTGTTTTCCCCCCCTGTGCAGACAAGAAGAAGCGCCCGATAAGCATCGTGTACGTGCCCTCTCACCTCTATCACATGCTGTTTGAGCTCTTTAAGGTATGACACATCCTCTAATATTGATTTATAGACTGATGAATTCAATTCCAATGAAAAATGAACCTCAGACTGCTGAAAGTGAGTTTTACTGTGTTTTCCTTTGTGTAGAATGCCATGAGGGCCACCATTGAGACCCATGAGAACAGCAACAACCTTCCACCCATTCAAGTCATGGTGTCTCTTGGAGGCGAGGACATGTCAATCAAGGTGCGTTTCAAGCTGCGCTACAGCTTCTGGAAACGGTTATTTTAGTGAAAAGAGAAGCTGCAAAGGTGAAGTCTTTCTAAGGCTTCACAAAGCATGCAGTCTCTTTGGTGTGCGCACACACACACACACACACACACACACACACACACACACACACACACACGTGGATCAGAGCTCTAAGGTTTCCTGCAGCAGTGGCAGTGAATGGGAATGAGGGTGTTTAGATGGTTGTAAGCTCCGTGTGAACCAGCACATGTTTAACAAGTGACATGAAGCCTGTGCAGCTAAAATTATTTCACCAAGTTAATCTTTGACACTGTTGTTGTTGCACAAGTTCAGACCAGTTTAGCATTAGATAGAATAATCATATCCTCATGTAGCACGCCTCCGCGTTTGGAGCTGAGCGCCACCTTTTTTTGTCGTTGCCACCCAAATCTTACCCTAAACTGGTTATGTAACGACTTCACCCTCAATTAAGCACAGCGCTTACTGTGATCAGATTAGCTAGCGCGGCTGTGTGCCTTCTTAAAGCCCGTCTTAATGCCTGTGTGTTAGCAGGACGCGTTATGAAGACATACACACACAGCATCTCTGTTCTCCATGTGCCTGCTCACCTAAACTTTGCTCTGCGCTCCATCAGAGTAACAGTATGGATACGATTTGGATTCTGATGTTAAAGAAAAGATAATAAAAGTAAAGATCCATCACTTTTATTCCCACTTTACTCCTGCTGCGAGTGTGTGACTGTATAATAGACCCAGGCTTTGACAGATGCCGGTCCTCGTCCTCTGCACATTTACCTTGACGAGATGTAGAGGAAACAAATGGAGGCCACTTAGCTTCTGCTGTAACACGGAGGCCAAGTGTTCACGACAGGCAGGCACTTGTCCCTCGGCTCTACGGCTCAGCAGCGCTCAAGGACCTCGCATCATTCTCTCTCCTTTCCCGACACTGTGTCCTTTCTGCAGGTGAGTGACAAGGGTGGCGGCGTCCCCTTTCGAAGGATCGAGAACCTTTACAGCTACATGTACTCCACCGCCCCGGCTCCACAGATAGGAGAGCACACACGGCCTCCACTGGTAAGCAGAGAAGCAGACGGCGGGGTGCTGGGAACTGCATTTATTAACTCGCTTTCACTCCTACATACATTGAAAACAAATATAGGTTGTTTTTTTTTTGCAGGCGTAAAGATGCTGTTAATTGCACCATATGCCATTTGGTTGCTTTTCTGTGCAGCCTACGAGTTTCCAAATGCTCATTTCGGCTTTTACGCAGGCTGTCTTTCCTATTTAAAGCTTGAAACCCTGGCATTGTTTTTTCTTAAAAAATGAGTGACCTACAATACACAAAGCAAACTTGACAAAAGACCCGTTTGTTCTGTGGAAGAGCGCTGCTGCTTGCAGTGTGACTGAGAACAAAGCCTCCTTAAACCCTTCATCTCCTCCGTCTCTGTGCAGGCTGGCTTCGGCTACGGTCTGCCCATCTCTCGCCTCTACGCCAAGTACTTCCAGGGGGACCTGCAGCTCTACTCCATGGAGGGCTACGGCACAGACGCTGTCATCTACTTGAAGGTGAGCCAGACATGGTGATCATGCATGCAACTGTGACAAGACGCCAAGAGTTTGAAAGTCTGCAGCCCAAAATGGAGAGAGGCAACTGCCTCGTGGCCCGTCTCTGTTTGACACAATCCAAACTCTGCAGACCTATGGAGACAGTGCAGGTATGATGCTGGTATTTGTAATTACATCTTGTCCTCTTGTCCCTTCAGGCGCTGTCCACAGATTCCATCGAGAGGCTGCCGGTGTACAACAAAACTGCTCTGAAGAACTACAAAGTGAGCCAAGAGGCCGACGACTGGTGCATACCCAGCAAAGAGCCCCTAGACCTGAGCAACTATAGGATGGCCAAGTGAAGACACCCGGTGCTTCGACCCCACATACCATGACGCCTTCAGAATTTGTCTTCATACTCCCATGTCCTCATCTGTCGAGGCAGATGTGGTCACCGAACCTTTTCCCACTGAGAGTCTCATCTCCAGACTGAAGCGAACACGGCGGCTTCTTAGTTTTAGCAGTAGCATGTTCATGTTGTCTCAGTCCGCGACGTCCTTTTGGGTTCTTCATAAGAAAATAGAAAAAAGCTACTAACAGAGAATACTCGTCACAGTCACCTCTGAGACACCTCCTGTGCTTGGTGTAAAGCCTGGTTTATGCTTCTGCATCGCGGCGACGCCGTACCTACGGCGTACACCCGACGCCGTCACTGAGCATTCATAGTTCTGCGTCGAGGGAACGCGTTGCTCCGCATTTCACCGCCAAGCCGCTAGGGGGGTGTGGCTGTGTCTTTGTATGGTTTCGGGGGGCTCTTGTGATAAAATGATAAAAAGCTGGCACTTTTTGGCCGCCTGGGTCACCACTTCTTGTGGCCATTTTCTTTCGGAGACGCACATATTTGTCGCGGAGGTTCTTCCACCTCTTCATGCATTCGGCGACCTCCATCCCCGTGTTTCGTGAGATTTCCCTCCACGAATTGTTGGCCATTTGGCAGTCTTTGTAGTGCCACGAAGAGGAGTTGTAGAGGTGGTCGCACTTGCGTACCTCCTCGATAATTCTTTCTTCGGCTTGGTCCATTTTTTCTTGTAGCTCTCACCACAGAAACTTTGAAAATGGTGGTGTTGTTGTGCTGTGACCATAGGGCTGCGACTGAACCGGAAATTACGTTCTGAGCTGACCAATCACAGTCCTCGACGTTCACGTCACGACGCGTCGATGCAACGCGTAGTCAGGATTTTTTGGAGGTGCACGTCAGGCTAAGGCGTAGGGTCTGCGTAGGGGTCTGCGTAGACGCGATGCAGAAGCATAAACCAGGCTTAAGTGGAGGCAGAGGCAGCACCCAGTATGTTGTTATTGGTGGAGTGTTGTGAATAGAGAAGTGGGAATATGAGTCTAAATATCCCAGTTTAAGACGCTACACATGCAGGAAGGTGATGGCAGCAGATGTTACTATATGGTATTCAGTCAAACAGGGGGAACCTGTTGTTGAGCAGTGGGAAGAGGACCACATCCTGTCTCCTGTAGGAAACGTCACCAAGCCTTAACGTAGCAACTTCACCCAAAGGCTCATTTCATTGAAATACTTGAACTCCTGTTGCACCTTGTTGAATTGTAAGTACTGTAAACGCTGATTTGAACAAATGTGTTGACATTTAAGTTGAGTGGTTTTGTGCTTTCTGCATGGATTTTTGTTCGAGCCGTTGACATTTCAGCCTTTGAAATTTTAATCGCAGTATTTGTACTGACTGATAAGATACGGTGTTATCTTAACATCAGTTTTCTGGACCAGGCTGAATGTACTCCACTCTTTTCTGTGCATTAATTTGCATTAATTACAGAAACAAAGGGTGCTACATGATAGGAATTAACAGCGCTATAGGGCCCAAGGTCTTTCTGATGTACCATGTTTTAGCCACCAGAGAATTTGCCATGTTTGTTTGGAGGTTTAATGCTTTTAGCTGAGTTCAGTGCAGGCTAGTCTTATTAAACCCCTGAAGGCAGTGCATGTCAGGGTTGAGTTCTCTACCAGTCTGTGATCCAATAAGGCAAGGCCAGTCTCAGATAGTTTATTACACTGTGCCATATTAGGAAAAGATGCTGCGGGATATGCACAGATTTCTTTTGTATTAAATTCATCTTAATCATAGAATATGTGAAAGGTTATTTTTATAGCTACACTTTTTTGTGACTGAAATGATTGTACATACTGTAAATACTGTACCAAATAATAAATAAGAAGAGCTTCAGCACAGAATTTGTGTTATTTCATCCTGCGTCCGGTATCTATTCTGAAGCTGGTCATCAGATCGAGTTCAGCAGCTCCACCCTGCAGCCCCTCCAGTACCAGACCCTCAGGTACCAAATAATACTGTGTACATGGCCGCATGCCAGCGGAGGTTTCCACTACGCTGGTGTTCCTCCGCCTGTGGGCACAGAGTTACATCACTCTTATTCCGGCAAATGACACAACTGCCTCTGGTCCAGAGCCCAATAAGACAGAGGTCATCACGGGGGAAATGGACAAGTCACAGTTTTGTGGTTTTATGAGATAAGGGGCATTTGAGACTCATGCAGCTGAGGGGTGAGAGCCTGAAGGGAGCTCTAATAATAGATGGCTTCTGTGTCATGTATTTGCACTATATGAAAAGAGAGAGACAGCACAGAGTAAAGGCAGTGGTGAAGAGTAACTCGACATATTTACCTAACTTAATACTCTCCCTTATTTTGAGCTGAATGTCTTTCTACACGAAATCTGTCAGATAAAGTTGTAGTGTATTTTTTGCACATACGATGATCTTATAGATCAAGTAGGTGGTAGTTTCAGTGGATAAATCTCAGGTGTCACAAGATGATTAACAGGATATAAAGTAAAAGAATATTTCTGCTATGAAAATCTGACCTTTTTTTAAATGTGGTTTTGCTTTTTTAAAACTTTGAGAAAAGATTCAGAGAACTTCCTCCAACACTGATCAATGACATCAGCACTGTAAACTGATAAAGGCAGTGACAACACATAAACAGGATCGTTTCAAATTTAAATTCAAACTTGACAATCGTGTTAAACGTGTTAGTCATTTAGTGTTGACACTGTGTGTAGGTGCCATATTCAATCTGGCACATTTTTCCTGCAGATGCCCTCCTGTTTTTGGTAATGAATGAAGGATCATGTGGGTGGCAGATGTCAAGTGAGGCTCATTTTACAGTCAGCCTCATGTTTACATGGACCAGCAGCAGTCGATCTAAATACGGCCATTGAACCTGGGTGTTCGCTCCCAGGCCACCACAGCTACATGGATCAGTGGAAAGAATCCAGCAGTGCCCTTTACCTTATCTGTAAACAAAGGCTGATAAACTCTCCATAACAACAGCAGCAACAGCTACAGAACACCATGTTCAGGCTCTGTGTGCTGGTGTGCACTGTTCATCCCATGAGTAATCTCTTTTGTGTATAAAACTGAAATACATACCAATAAAACTGGAAGTCAAAGGAGTCAAATCATAGTAATACAGTGGGGTATTATTCCTGGGATTATTCAGAGGGTCCTTCTGCAGGTGCCAGGAAAGACTTTAGAGTGGCTCAATTAATAAAAAAAAAAACAGAAATTATGATTCTAATAAAAAAGCATTACCAACGTATTGGTGTTGAGACCTGAAGTACTTTGTTAGCAAGCACGCAGAAAAGTTGGCACCGTTAGCTCAAAGAAATGGATAAATGGTTTAAATAGCTAGCCAAAAGAAATGGATGGCTAAATGGCGGAAATAGCTAAAGGGGATGCATTAAATGGTTGAGCTAGTTAGCTAAAGTAATGGATGTTAGTTGGCACAGATAAAGTAATAGATAACAGTTGAAATGCTTTGCTCAAAGTTATGGATAAATGGTTGAAATCGTTAGCTTGAAGTAATGAACAAATGATTAAAAGAGGTTAGCTTAATGAAAAGGAATAAATGGTTGTAATTGCTAGCTCAAAGAAACGGATAGTTGTGGCTGAAATAGCTAAAGGTAAAGATTTGCATTAAGTGGTTAAATAGCTAAATAGTTAGCTAAAAGTAGCCTCATGGATAGCCTGAATGGTTTAAATAGTTAGTTCAAAGAAATGGAAAGCTAAATTAGCTGAAATAGCTAAAGGTAAAGACCTGCATTAATTGTAGTTAGCTTAAACTAGCCTAATGGATAGCCTAAATGATAGTAGCTAATAGCTGAAAGTAATTGATTAATGGTCCATATGTAGCTAAATGTAAAAGATATTGGTTCACATTGATAAAGTAATTGATAACACGGATAAATGTTAAAACAGATAGCTAAAGGTCACAAATCAAAGAACAAAAGCAGCAGAAATATCTAGCTGAATGGCTAAACAGTTGAAATGTATCTGGGGCTGTGGGGGAACATCGAGGACACACTTAGCCCGGCTCAGCTCAGCGACCTGTGGCCTGGTGACCTTGCTGATACACGGCATCACAATGTCACATCTGACGCCTACGTGTGTGAAAGAGGTCCGTCAGTGCAGGAGCTGCCAACACACACCATCCTGCCAAGTACTGTCATGGAGAGCTGGTTTGGACTCCACAGAAGTATAGTGCTGTGGTTGCTTTGTGCTTTGCCTTCATGTGCTGAAGTGTCTGAACTGAAGCGAGTGTTGTACTGTCCCAGTTTCCCTCTACTCCAATTTCTGTCAGTCTTCCTGTCATGAGCTCCACGCTGAGGCACTGGAGGATTTTTTTCAAGTGGAGAAAACTACTGGATCGCTATAATGATGGGGTAAAGGTACTCAAGCTGGGCTGCTGATGTTACCTTCTAGTGGATTAATTATAATTAAAGTTAAAATGAGCAGAATCTTCTTGACATGACAAGTCTGGGCCCATGTGAGGGAAATGAAAGGGAAAGAGCAGCACTTGGATTCAATTATATTTACTTTGCTGCTGTCCTTTTCATAAAATGTGTCACAGAAGTAGAGTCTCATTTTAAAGCCATGGCTACACATTTACCAAAACTGTCTGACTCTGCACTTGTTCATGAAGTACTGCAGTATAATTCTGATCCTACTTTCTGTTTAGCCTGAGCTGCAGCCCTCTCATGAATGCCGGTTTGACCGTTTTCACACTTCCGTCCATCTGTGGACACCGTGGAGTAAATGTACTGACAAAAGAACAACTTCTACAGTCTCACCACTCGCCGCTGACCATACAGACAGAAGAACTGCCAAGGCCAGATTAATTTCATGTCTACATTTGCAACGAGTCTGTGAAAAGTAACACCTAGACTGAGTGGGAACGATGCTGTGAGTCTGAAGCCTGTAATTTCCCCTTTATTTGTGATTCACTGATGAGTGGAAACGATGATTTTCAGCCAGTCGTTGAGTTTCTCATCATGCTGATATGAAGGGAAAAGAGTAACTTCAGTTATGAGTGAAATATGCACTTGTGTTTTTATATAATAATATCTTTGGAAGCTTGTCAGACATATTTCATTTGATTTTTCATATTCATGATTTATTATTCTTTCAGCTCTAACATGCCTTCACTCCTGTGAGCTCCTCCATACATGCCCTGATTGAGGTACAATTATTATACTGTCTTAATATTATGAATACTATTGGTATTGTCTGCTCCCTTAAGTGAAGTTTGCTTGTTAAATTTAGCTTTTTTTTCCCCATGTAATTCTCATCTATCGTCATGCTTTTCAGTTTTTCTATAATGCACCAGGATTGCGATTCATTAACACACACACACACACACACACACACACACACACACACACACGATTATACATAGAATGCCTTTATACCACATCCCACATAGTAATACTGTCTCTTATGATGTCTTCTAATTAATAAATCAAACCACTAAACCACTGTTTTTATGTCTCATAACAGTGAAAATATGAACTTCTCTGCTGAAATCATTCAAATCTCAGGCTCAGTGGTAAAACAACAGAAAAAAAAAAACTCCAGGCATCTGTCCATAAATTGTATGTTCCTCAGACAAAATGCAGAAATTAATGCAGTAATTCCATGTGATAATTAAACAGCGAGTAAGTGAGAAATCACATAACTGTCATCTTTTACATAACTATTGTGCAACTGTTATTGTCCCCAGATGGTTGTCTTAGCTGTGGCTGCGTTTGTAATGCTGTCATCTTGTTCTTTTGGCGGCGCGGGGAGCACAAAATCTGTGAGTATGAGCTTTGTTCACGGCTAGAAGGCAGATGGAACATAAAATTCATACATTATGCAACAAAAGTTTTCCTTTTTCCCAGATGTTGTTTAGCACAGACAGAACTGTGCTGCTCTTCTGTCACACTGAACTCATAAAGAGAATAGAACATTACGTTATATTAAAACCAATTACACGCAAAGTCGTGTGATAAACTCAAGTTTTGTTTGATGCATTGCTCCTTTCTCTTTTTTTCCAGACTCAGCCGAAGCTTTAGACTATGGGAAATCAGCCTATGGCTGTGCAACCAGCTGCTGCGTTCAAGGTGTGATGACATACTGGACCTGCTACCGGATCAGCTGAATAATTGATTAGTCACTCAACAGACAATTAAACAACATTTCAGGTCATTTTCAAGGAAATACACCAAAATATTCTCTGGTTCCAGCCTCTAAAATGTGAAGATTTTTTTTAGAAATAGTGAGTTCAAAGAGACCAAAAGAGTCCAAAGTCCCTCCAGCAGAACTCCACTTACCAAAGAAATGTTTAACTAGACACACACACACACACACACACACACACACACACACACACAAAGAAAAAAAAAAGAAAAACCTTTGACCTTTTAATCATATTTTATAGAAATTTCCTCTCTCTGTGTCATGGTGTTCATGTGGTGTTAAAGCTTTCCTTACTGTTTTTCTGGATCAGATTTACTCTCCTCTTTATGCCCCAGAAATACAAGAAGTTCTTCCTCTATCAGTACACTGTAACGTCTGAATCGATCATTATCATGTTGATTGTCAAGTGTTTGTTGGGGTTCCAACATTTCAAACATTGCAAAGAAATGCACACTATGCTGTACTGCAGGAGATGGAGAGTTTAAGGTGTGAACAAACAACACCTGAGCAGCAGCAGCAGCAGCGGCGGCAGCAGGAAGCTCTGACTCAGGTAGCCTCTATATGAGGTCCTTACAATCTGTGTCCATGCTGTACATCAGCCACTGAAGGTGTCATTTTTCATCTGCACTCATAAATGCATGAAACGAACCATCAGAACGGAGCTGAGAAGGAGTCAGTCAGTCAGTAAAATGACAGCATTGTTTGAATAAAGCAGAATGATTTCCAGCAGTCGCTCTCACTTCTCTATGTGCTGCAGTTTGCTTCACTCCGTAGACCTCATTTAGGAGGAAACTGGTGGGAAATGTCATTAACAAACATCCTTAATTGTGCTTCAAATGATGATGAGGAAGAGCTGCATTTCTCTGAGGAAGACAGGTAGACAGGTGTGGAATGGGAATCGATCTAATCAGAATCTAATGCCTTTATGACAGCAGTGATATGAGGACATTATTCTTCATGAGTATGGAAATACTTTTTCTCAGAAAACATGAAATATTAATATTTAATTATTCCCAGGAGTAATTAGAAAGCCCACATTTGTAAACTTTGAAACTTTATTAATTAAATCGTTACAGACAGCAAAGAATAAAAGAGTGACATAGAGAAAGATCAAAAGACAATAAAAATAAAAATCAGCCGTGTATATGTACATTATATATGAGTATAATAATACTATTGGCTTAATACTATTTGAGCCCGAAACAACTAATAGATGAATTAACAGTTAACAGTTCTAATAATGGTACAATCAACTGAGCCGTTTATCAAGGAAAAACTCTCTTTTCTGGTTTTGTTTGTTTTGTTTGACTGAAAACTGAATATCTTTGGGTGTCTGTGTTGTTGGACAGACACTTGCCTCTGTTTTACACAAGGTGGCGCCCTAACACCAGTGTCAGCCCGGTGGCTCTCTGGTCACAGTCTGCTCTTGGTGTTCAGCTCCTTCCACAGCAGCTCTCGAACAGGAGGCCTCCCTCAGGTTCAGGGGCAGATCAGAGGAGGTGACAGAGCTCAGGGTTCAGTTTGAAGGCAACACTTTGAGCTGAATATATTTCTTCATTGAGAAAATTCTGATGCGCCCTCGTTTGTCCTTTTATGGTAGCGGAGGGCATCATCAAAGTCAGGCCAAGACATGATGTTTTTCCTCCGAGTGTTTTACAACTTAGAGGTGGCCCCGTCATCGCTGAAATATGTATCAGGACCGGCGGGGCTGTGGTCTCCTCAGCTATGCGCTCCCCGGCTCGCGCACGGGGCCAGTCTGACCCACACCTCTCCACGGGGCGGGGGGCGGGGCCCGGAGAGGCGGCTTCAACGCGATTGGTGGATGGTCGGTCTGGACGGCAGGAGACAAACTCCAGGAAAACGGACGGAGCTGGCACACGGTGTAACGGGACCAGGATATATGTCGGCGTGAACTGGAAACTTTGGATGGACATGAGGATATTTTGGGATAATTTGCTATTTCTAACAGGAAAGCAGGAGTTATAAGAGGAAAAAGGCGTTTGTCAGCGTTTACTGTCTTTATTTAAAGCTACAGGGTGTTCTTAAAAACAGTTTTCGACCTTATTTAATCATGACTGAAATTACTGTTTGACTTTCACGCACGAACGGCAATGCGCGTGGAGCCCACAGCCGTCCACTGAGGAGGTGCGCGAGAAGCCCGCCAATGTTCACCTTCTGTCGGCACTTCAAAGCAAGTCTTTAGTCTCATTTTTCCACGCGCTTCACTAAGAGAAAGGTAGCATCATGGCCGAGCACGAGAGCCTGGAGTTTGGAAAAGCTGATTTTGTGCTCTTGGACAACGTGTCTATGGACGAATTCATGGCGAACCTGAAGCTCAGGTAAGGCAGCCCTGCAGCGGCCATTCACCTCTGTAAGTCCGCGAATAAGCGCTCATGTCCAGCACAGTAAAGGCTGACATCTTATCAGACACTTTTAGCATCTTTCTGATGACATATGAACCGGAAATGAGTGTGGTTGTCACTCTCAACAGGTGCTACCTGTTGCTCATTCAGCCTAGTTTCTCTGTAATTGTTCCACATTGTTCCCCACCATGAATGAACTTCTCAAACAGCTCAACGTGTCATTCATGTCATTTTGGCACCACACCTGTGCTCGCGCTGTGTTTTCTGGGCAGATCTAGGATGCAGCAACAATAAGTCATTTGTGTTAAACTGGCTGGTGCGCATTCATTTGATGCCTCCTTTCCATCAAACCGGTAATTCCCTTCGACAGGCGCAGTGTGAGACTCCACCCTGGCCGTCCTCGCTCTCTGTCAGCTGTGTTGTCGGTGGCTCAGTGTCGAGCATGATGTCGAGCATGCTTTGTGAATGAAGACAGCAGCGCGGGTTAACGTTACGTTTGGGCTTGGAATCGGTTTCCTCGTCTCCTGTCCTCACCTCTGCCATCTGTAATGAAAGTGCAAACTGATCCCAGACATCAGCTTTCAGGGAGCTGCCGGGCAGGACGGCCGTGGTGCAGCAGATGTCAGGAGGACATCATCAGTGCAGCTCTCTACACTTTGTTTGTCACAGTCTTGGCTGCACAGTGGCTGGTGACAGGACAGCAGCTGATAACACAAGAATAAGTTGTGATGCAGTATTAATGCCATTAAAAGTAAGCTGCTGGCCAAGTTTGAGGAAAACTGGTCCTTTCAAACCCAGATGCATCCAGACCAAATGGTACCCAGAAGCCAAAGGTCTTTTAGAGGCTGGTGAAGCTCCTGAAGTGGCAGATTCAAAGCGATAGAGGAGGAGAGTAGATGAGCCGCTTTGGTTTGTAGAAAGTCTTTTTCTCTGGTGATTTTATGATGAAATGCCTTAACAAAACCCTGAAATACTCTGTTTCAGCTGTCTGAAAAGCCTGGAAAAGGAGGCAAAACGAAACAATTAATTAGTCATTACTTTGATTCTTCGAGGTCAGGCTTCATCAGACGTCCATGAGATAAGACTTTATTGATCCTCGGAGGGAAACTTCCTCATCCTGATCTCACTTGTTGTAACTCCTCAGTGCTGCTCACACTGGTGGCTAATTGAAAGTGACAGCCAGTGCCAGTGATGACTCGTAGAATAAATATTTGGAGGATTTTAATGATGCAGGTTTTTCCTCGTCAGCTCGTTGGATGCCTGGTTTCCCTTCTAAGGCCAGTGAGTGACAAAGCTTACTTTTACTTACAAGCAGGAATGTCGTCCACATCAAAATGTTTGTGATTTCTTTTGTGCCTTCAGGGCGACAAATGAAGACTGTCGTAATATTTGTCCGCTTGGTGTAAGCAAGTGTGTGCACCGTGGCCTCTTGTGTAGCTGTCGACACCTAGAAGTCGTCATCTGTTTGCTTAATTCATGCGAGGAGGTGTAGGACATTTAGGACAAGTCTGCCTGCATGAGCAATATTACAGTAAAATCAGCTATTTATCTAGAATTCAGAGCTATTCTAACTATCAGTTCTTTATTTGTGATATTTTTGTCCCTGTAAATATGTATTAATCAGGAAGAAGGATCAATTTTGTTGCACCTTTAACAGGTTTCCCTCCAGTTTTCTGTTTCTAGTGAGAAGGCGTTCCTCTTCAGTACGAGTGTCAAAACAAGCAGCAGTACAGGACAATCGAGAACTATCAAAACAAAGATGACGCAAACAAAACCTGACAAAGATCTCAAAGCTAATTTTAGCTACATGACACTTTTTTACGTGTATTGTTTGTCACTGCTGTTGAGATGTTTTGGTCAATACTCATAGTATTAAAGGACCAGTGTGTAGGATTTAGTGGCATCTAGTGGTGAGGTTGTAGATTGCAACCTACGGTGGCCGTCAGTGTCTGGTTTGTCCATTCTGGGCTGCTGTAGAAACATGGCGGTGCATTGTCATTTTCAGGTGATTAAACACTGATGAAAACATCACTTTCCTGCCAATAGATCCCCCTAAATCTGACACAGTGGCCCTTTAAGTCTCGATACCCAGCTTTGATAGTCGATTCGTTGATTAGATTAGTACTGTTTTGATAATTGATTGTCAGTTTTCAAGCAAAGACACCAAACTTCTGATGTTTCCATCTTCTTAAATGTGCTTAGTGGACAAGACAAGACATTCAATGACATCACTTTTGGCTCGAGGAAACTGCAGCGGCCATTTTTCACTGAGAAAATGCTCATCAATAAAGGAAGTATTCGTGAGGTGCAGCCCTCAACATTGTTGTATACATCTGTTGAACTGCATAGATGTGAAGCTGAGATGTGTCAGAGGACAGAGTGAGGATGGACAAGTGTGCATGTTTCCCAGAGGACAAGGCCGCTCTGGTTAGCAGTGTTTTCGTAGCCGTACCTCTTAAATTAGATAAGCTGCGGCGGTGCGTACAGTAGCTCTGGCAGCCAGGCGAGACAACCTGAGAGCAAGCAGACAGACCAGGCCTCACTTTCCCAGCTCTCTCCCATTTTCTGTCTGTTTGTTTTCCCTCCAGCTAGACAGCTCGGTCCGGAGATGGCGTGTGCAGATTGTTATTTGTAGAGGGTGTGACCAGCCAGGAGTGCTTCCTTTTTGCTGCTTTTCCCGTAGTCTGATGCGTGTGTGAGTGCGTTTGCTGAGTGGGAGTGGGCTACAGCTGAAGGAGGGATCCAGAGGGCAGGAGGCATCTAATGGTCTCCATTTGTGCTGGTGCAGTTATCCAAAACAAGGTCTGGAGCAGGTCTGCTGGCCTCTCCGGGGTGTGTTTTACACTGCGCGTGGGAGCTGAGCCTCACAGTAAAAACCTGGCGTGATGAAGAAGGCTCACTGCACACCAAAGCTCAGCTCTCAGACCCACTTAACAAAATTAATTTATTCGAAAAGTTTTATTAGCACTGGAAGGGCATTTTGCATGTGCTTCATTAGGCTCGCTCGTTCAGGAGCACACATTGTTTGCTTTTACAGAACTTGTGAAAATCCCCAAATATTTTTATTCAAAGTGGGTCAAAAGCTGAGTTTTGGTGTGCAGCCATCCTTCGTTTAGTGACTCTCCCACTGCCAACTGAGCTGCACCACACAGTTCTGCTTGTGTCATTAAATCCTTGCCGTGTTGAGTAGGTAATCGAGTCCCCTGGTGCTGCATGGGAGCCATGATCTGGAAAAGTTTGCTTCTTCCTCCTCAGCGTGGCAGGGCACGGTTGTTGGAGCTGACATTTACTTTGTTTGACTTGAGGTTGAACTGTGTGACCTGTTCCTCCCAGTCTCTAAATAGAGCCCAGCAGATGCCCAGTCTCTTTGTAGAGATGTCTGCTCGGATAAAAGTTCAAGCCAAATTCCTGTAGGGTCTTGGGAATTTTGCCCGAATGGACCAGCCGGCAGATAAGACTTCCTGGACTAAAAGTGTGCGACAGCCCATTGGACCAACATGTGTTTATGTAGGAGAATCAACTGATGTGTGATTAAAAATGAGTCATGATGGGAAAATACGGCGGGTTACAGACCGAAGGGAATTATAGTATCAGAATACATTTCTTTAAAACTGTGATTGCTCCCTGCTTCTCTAAATTGATATTTAATTGATGCCCACAGGGAGGCCACATGTCAGGCAGGCTGAGGAGTTCCCCTGCAAATGATAGGGACCGAGTGTCTGGCTCAGGAGCTCCTCAGCAGGATGGATGTCATGAGGGCTTGGATGTCGATGCCCCGGTACTGCCTGACCTGTGCAACCCGTCCGAAGGAAAAAAAAAAGAAGCACAGACAAAACAGCGATTACAGGAAGCCGTTTGAGACCGGCAGCGGTGAGCGAAGGCTCTCTGCGCGCTGTCTGACGGTCCTCTTAGCTTACAGTGTGTGTGTGTGTGTGTGTGTGTGTGTGTGTGTGTGTGTGTGTCCCGCCCGCCGGGCACAGTTTGACTGCAGCTGAATGTCTTTATAAGGCAGCGTTGTTTTGTCTGCTCCGTGGAATCCAGGAAAAAAACATTCCTGCAAAACTGCTTCGTGTTTTCCAAATAATTATGGACGGCTTTTTTTAATTCTGCTTCCAAACGAGCGTCTGATATAAAACGTCCTGCACAATGTCAACTTGATTTTCTGTGCAGATGAATGAAAGCTGCTCAGGAGGAACTTGACAGTCTGAGCTTCACAGGGCTGGATGTTTGTTTTAATCGTGCTGGAGTACGTGACGGGTGGGGCTTATATCCCCTAGCAAAGCACAATTAGAGTCCAAATATGTGCAGTATTCGACAGTGAGTTTAGAACATAACGGTCTGAATCGCCCAGATGTGGTATGCACCGCTATCCTGCACACATATCTTCTTCCCTGTGTTTTTCCAGCAGGCCAGAGTTAATCATTTTCACCATTTAATCTCTGGAATATCATGTCTGAAGAAGGCAAAATATTGTGCTGAAAGTGCTTGTTTGGCTGTACGAACCGCTCCGAGTGATTTGACCTTTGAACCCGTCTACGGGGAGTTAAAGAGGACTTTGAACCGGAAGCCTCCAATAATACGGAGCAGGCCAACGAGGCAGGAAAGCTGGCATTTCCCCTTTCCTTTGCTCCTCACATTTCATTGTTTCCTGCAGCTCCTCTTCCAGCTTAGCCGTGCAGGCTCATGAGCAGACAGACGCATGTAGTTCAAATTAAAAGCCGTGTGGTTTTTATTCTCAGGTCGCTTTGACACATCCTCTCAGCAGTTACACAACTCGCAGTGCAGACCTTTGAAGTCAAAGCTGTCGCTCTGTTTCGAGTGTTTCCTGCATTTGAGCGTGAAATTACTGAGCAAATTATTTTCATCTGCTCTTAAAGGAACAATAGTTCTCCTGTTTTAACTGCTGCAGCGGCTCGAAGAGGTGTGGTGTGCTCTGACTTTCTCCTGCAGAGCAAACAGAGGGATCAAAGTGCCCACAGGCTCAGGTGGACTGAGGCTTGCCAGGAAGAGAAGCCCAAAGTCAAGGGTCAGACTTTGTACTCTTCTTCTTTTCAGTGAAAGCATGCTTCACACTGACGGCCTTTTTATGTCCCAGCATGTGTTTATATGTCACAGCCTCCTTTTTAAAGTATCGGCACATTTGGAGCAGAACCGTTTTCAGCCCACCGCCCTTTCTTCAGAGCTCTCATATTTGCTTTTTTATGCCTTTGTTCATTCCTCGGTAATAAAACCAAAGTCCATGTGCAGAACACACAGTTCTGGCCGACACGTTCATACCCTGCGGCGAAGATGAAAATGGGTGATGCTGCGCAGCAAATGCCTCAAAGAATATTTAATCCCAACCCGCTTATTAAAGTTTTTTCCTCTTAGTGGTGGTCAGTGACTGGAAGAGAAATATTTATAGATGAATGCTGAGATAGCCTTCTCCTTTTGACTTCCTGCTCATTTGCACGGTAGCTCTTGGCCTCGCCTCGTCCAGCAGCGAGGGAGAGAAATGTCAATTACAATCACACACTTAAAGGCACAGGATCCGACGCAGAGGGCCGGCCAGCAGCGCACCTAAAATATGCTTCTTTTATGTTTTAGCAGTCAAAACTTCTGTCAGACTCCTCATGCAAGTGTTGCTCCAGCGCTTCAGGCTGACATTCCCCGGAGATTTCCAGCTAATCACGGAGGAAAAGAGTCTCCCCTGCACTGACGGCTTCGCAGAAGGCTCTTGGAGAAATGCCTCGCAGGCCTGCTCCCCTGAAATCCAGCAGTGAAAAGTCCAGTCTCACCACAAGAATTTCCATACAACCGTCTGTAATCTGAAACACATTACCATCCTTACATAAACAGGGCTGTGCTTGTGTAGCTTTATTCCCCTCTAAAATAAGTTCACCCGCTCTCAGAGACGTCTCATTTGTGGACTGCCTGAGTTGGCAGGCGGGGTCGGCAGCAGGCCGATCGGCACAAGCTTTACTCTTTTTTTAGCGCCTTGGTGTTGTAGTTTCATTTGGCAGCTGCATGCACCATTTTCTCTCATGACTGTTTCTCTTACGCTCTGTATTATAGGTGTCTTGCGTATAGATGGTATGTTTCATCACTGATAGTTTAAGGTACAGAAAGAATGAGATTTCTTGAGTACTGACCCAAATGTGCCCCCAGCATCAAAGGCGTTAAACCCATCATCAGGTTATAGATTCTTATTCTTTGAGATATTTTCGTTGCTAGCTGAGGTTCAAAGTCCATTACTGACCCTGGAAAGAGCAGATAACAGCCTCAGAACAAGGTCCTTTTATTAGCTGCTCTGTTCAAACCAAATGATCTACATTCATTCCTTTTGCAAGTCTTGTGTTTTTTGTTCAGGTGAAAAGTCTGTTTATAGGTGTGTGTGTGTGTGGGGGGGGGGGGGGCTAATGCACGTGTGAAAAAAGCAGTATCAAGCCATTAGCGGCTCCAGAGGGGGTTTGGAGGTAGAACCGACCTGTGTAGTCCACTCCTCATCTCTGCTGCAGGCCAGCAGCTCCGGGCAACGTTAGCCGCTATCAGCATGATGTACCCAAATCTCCAACTGGACAGTTGGTTGGTGAGCTGCATTGTGGGTAACGTAGGCACTAGTTTTGCAGTATCTTTGGCTCTGCTGCATCGATTTTACCTGTTGAAATTGGCTGATGCCTGAGACGACAGAGATGGAATGGCCTTGATGTTATGACGCCGTTCATCAGTGAGGAGGTTTGAGCTCTCAGTCTCTGTTGAACTCTGTACAAATAGTTTCTGTGATTTAAAGCGATCAGCCTGAAAGAGTCATTTTCTCTCTTGCTGTCGGTGCTGTCTGACTAACAGGTTTACTGTTCTTGGGTGTCACATTAACGCTGTCTGGCTCATGATTTAACAACCAACTGCATCCTCTGCAACATTAAACCCAGACACAACTTCCCAGAAGCTTCACCCTCCGGCCCACACACACACACACACACACACACACACACACACACACACCAAACACACACACACACACACACACGAGACATGATGCATTCATGCGACGCCCTTATCTCCTATCTGAACCTCATTCACTGAAGTAATGAGCGTTAAGTTTTTCAGGAGCCAGCTTGCATGGCGTCGAGTTGGGGAATCCCTAATGACACACATGACTCAAATGGCTGATGCTGCATGTGTGTGTTTGCTCGTGTGTGTGAGCATATGGGTGTTTTCTTTGTGTTTCCGAGGTGGATGTGATGTCATCCTCCGCTTCCTTCAGTGCTGTTTTGTTCTCTTGTCCACCTGTTGGAGCTGAGCCCTGAGCCGCAGAGGGGGGTGGAACAGCTGACTCACTTTCACAGCCAGCCTCAGCCTCACGTCACACACACACACACACACACACACACACACACACACACACACACACACACACACAGGGCTGGATTATTTACCGGGTCTATTCAACGCACTCTTTAGACAGCGGTGGAAGGTACCATTTACAAATAAGAGGGACCTGTACTGTACTGGAGTATTTCTATGTATGCTATTTTCTACTTCTACTTCACTACATTTCAGTTGGAAACGTCGTACTTTTTACTGCACTGCATTTATCTGACAGCTCCAGTTTCTAGCTCCTTTTCAAATTAAGATTTTACATATAAAAATTACAATTAATTACGATTAATGGAGACAATAATCAACAGATTAATGACAGTGAAAATGATCATTAGTTGCAGCCCAGTTATGCACAACACTGTCATATATGATTTATCAGTCACAGGGGTGAAGTACTTTTACTAGTGATACTAGCACTTTTACTTCAGTAAAGGTTTTGAGTACTTGCCCTCTTGCTCTGTGTAGTTAATAATCCCATTGTTTCCATCCTTGCCGATTTTTCCTCCCTTCACGCGCTCTTATTCTTTGTCCATCTGTCTGTTTTTGTGCTCTTCGCTGCCCTTCTTTTAGCCCTGATAGAAATCTTAATGCCTTCCTGAAATAGCACGCTGAGTAATGTCTGGTTCTGTTGGATACGTTCATTTCTCTCTTTTTTTCTTCACTCGCTCTCTTTTTCCCCAAATCCGTCCCGTCGTCCCCTCTCGCAGCCGAGCCCACTGTGATTTTTACATCAGCATAAACAGGTTCTGCATCAGGCTCGCGGCCAGGTCCAAAAACCCCACCGCGACCCCGCCCTTCATTTCTCCTGCTTTCACCAGAAAGCCTTTTATTAAATTTTCAGTTATAGTAACAGCTTGTGTGTGTGTGTGTGTGTGTGTGTGTGTGTGTGTGTGTGTGTGTGTGTGTGTGAGAAGGGGGTGTGGTGGATGGCTGCCATCCCAGTCAGCAAAGAAAGGAGGGTCAGCCACCTGATCTGCTGTTTACACATGGCTCCCATTTCCCCTAAGTATCCAGACCTGCCCGCCTCATGGGAACTTCCTGCAGTGTGAATGGGAGAACACATGCTCCCAGGTAGCGTTCAAGCGAGGCTTTGAGTGTGCTTGTTGTGCTGCAGCTTGAAAATGTCCTACAGAGTTTATGCAGGATAGATGGAGCTTTAAGACGTATTATGCAACATTTCCAGGTTAAAATAGAGCTTCCAGAAAAACACGGGAACACCAGATGATACAGGAAGGACGTCTCTGAATGTGACTAAACATAAAGTGGATAAAACTTAACAATGAAGACAACAGCTGCCATGATCCCACGCCACTACGCAACATCGAAGTACGACTTTTGTTTTCATCATTTTCATAGTGAGACCCCTTATGGCAGAATTATATACTGTGCATTCAAGCGAAATTGTTTCCTGTCCTCGTTAATGAAAGTCTACGTCCACTGGAGCTAAAGCAGGCTGAGCGCACCACAGTACATCTGCATGTCCTTGATGCAGAGGTGAAGTCATCATAGAGTCGTTATGGTGGATTCTGACCTGAATTTCAATATGGCTGTATTAAATAGTAATCCTTGAGATTTTCAATGTCAAACCCAGTTGTTGGTGTTATTTGTGGCTGTACCCTCGATGTGTTTACACTCATTCGATAAAATCCCTGAACGACACGTTGCATCGCTGGTGGTGGACTCCGCCATTCCTGCAATGGATTCAAATGATGTGCACGAAGCACACATAGGTACAATGATCCCTAAAGGAATGAAAACAGAAGGGTTTTTTTGGTTGAACAAACACTCATAATTTCACAAACTGTTATGTCCTGACAGGTATGAGACCAATAACACAAACAAGCAGGTGCACACGGTGTGGTGACTCAAAGCACAACATGAAACTGGTTCACCGCTGCATCCTTAAATTACATGTAATTTGTGCACACAAGTCACATAATGACGTAATCTGCTGTTGTTACACGCTCTTAGTCCAGCCGGCTTCAAGGTAAATGCAGCCTAAGACGGTGTTGTTTGTTTGGCTTGTTGCACTAATGGAGGCAACAACAGCGTCGTCCACGTCTGAGTGTGTTTGGATCACATCCTGCTCATCCTCCTGTTTTTGGCTTTTTGTCGTGTCGACAGATGGGTTGTCTGCCTCTTCCTCTAATTCAGCAACATTATATCACTTACTGTCAGACAGATGCTGCATCACTAAAGGGCAGGAAAGTGGGACAGTGTTATGTCCGAACTGCAGCCTTCAGACATTAGATAATAGAAGATTTAGTGAAGCCTGTGTCATCGGGACATGAAAAGATGATGCAATCGTCATGAGACGTTGTACTGCACTTTTTTTGTCTGTTATGTTTAAGTTTTTGTGTGGGAAACATCTCTTGAAATGCACAATTCACATTTTTAAATTCTGCTGCGAGTCTTGTGTAATCTGCTCCAGCCTCGGTGCAGGCCAGCTGTGTGAGTAGCAGGGAAACTACCTCCTCTGATTCAGGGCGAAGATTGATGTTGGGCCGTGGGGAGGGTGGATGTGTTATGTGTTGATGGGCTGCGTCTCCTGCAGACAGTCTGGGAGCTGCTGTTTAGCGCTAAGCAGGCTTTACAAAGCAGCGGAAAATCCCCTAATGCAGAGCCCAGATGTCTGATGGCTGCAGACCGTGAAGGAGGCCTCTGTCGCTCTGTACGTAAGAGAGTGGAGCGGAGGAGAGAAAGGTGGAGCAGAGCAGCACTTGACTCATTTCTGGTGGGACCCCAAAATGAAAAGCACAGTGATGTGTCTGATCAAAAGCTCAGTGTGATGTTAAACCTCGGCTCTGTCCTGCAGCAGAGTGGATCTTTATGAGCCGCTCAGGAGCCACAGCAGTCACAGAGAGCTGATAAATGGACACGATGCACCACAATCAGCCAAATCAGCAGGTCAGACTGCAGTAGCTAACGTCTGCTAACGTGAGTGCACCTGTCCCAGTTTGCAAACCTCTGATTCCTGAATACTGCGTGAAGTGACGAGTCTCAATCACGCTTTGATTGATTTTTAGACGTCGTAAGGCGAAAAGTTCGAGGATCCTCTGCTTTAGATGATGATGTTCTTCCAGCTTTGTGGCCTTGCCGTTTGTGTGTGGCATTGCCCCTGTGGGGGGTCCTGCACAGACCCCAGACCTGAACCCCAATTGTGGTGAGCCAGGCTCCAGAATCTGGAGGAAAACCTGAAGCCAGACGAGTGGAAGCTGTTGTAGCAGCAATCAGATGTTCATCAATCACATGTGGGCATAACGTGAGGGCGTCCACATACTTTTGGCCATGTTGTTTTTACATCTGTGGCAGTAAGGTAAGGGTTTGGTGCACAAACATGAGTGATCAGTAGTAATTAGTTAAGCACTAATATTCAATATATATTGCAGTAATTGTTGATCTCCTCATAATTAGCTCGTGGGCAGATGTTTGCAGCCTTGTTGTGTTTGTTTTTGGATTGTTTACGTCGTCCTCTGGCTGGTCTGAAGTGTTTGATGACGTCCTCATTGAGCTTTCCTCAGTTTTGTCTTTCAGGCTTCAGTCAGTGACGTGCTGAGACCTGAAGCTTCATTACTGCTGCTGTCCGTTCACAGCTCTCAGTGCTTATCACTGCATCCATCTGCCAAACTGTTTACCCAGCTTTCTCATTCTCAGCGAGTTCATGTGCTGTGAATGAATATGAACTCTCGACCCCTTTGAACAGGAGAGGATGATGGATAATGAAAGAGGAGTTAAAGAATCTAATTATCATGAAATAATTGCCATTTAAAATGGGTTTGAATTGAGTTTTCATCTGGTTCAACACATCTTTTGCACTGAATATGCAGAGTGAGCTGAATGTGTTTTGGGCTTTGCATCGTTACAATATAGACATGAAACAGTGGACTCCAGCAACAGAGCTGCTGCTCCAAAAGAACAAGGACTGAAGCTATTAATTGATATTATCAGTGAATCTGCTGCTTATTTTGGGGCCCACGGGATTTTGTGCCCCAGCTCTGATCCTGCAGCCCAAAATAACATCTTTGTAATGACTTGTTTTATCCAACTAATGGTCCAAAACCCAAAGATCTTCAGTTTACTGTCATAGAAGGCAAAGAAAAACCTCAAATCCTCACATTTCACAAGCTGGAACCAGCAAATGTTTGAGCTTTTTTCCTGAAAAATTGCTAAAAAGGATTAATTTTGTGTCGATCGACTGACTGGCTGATGGTTGCAGCTGTAAAATGATGACACATTAGGACATTTCAGAAAGAGCAGAATGGATTCCCGCCATGCAGATGAGGTGAACACAGCAGCGCCTGCAAGAAAAGCAATGGAGATAAGCCCTGAAGCATACTGCTATGAGTCCAAACAAGAGCAGTGATGGTCATGAACTCACAGATAAAAGTGGAACAGGCACAGATTATCTGCCTTCATAATTCCTGGAGTGACCCTGAAGTTGAAACACATAACGATGACGACGCGCCGCTCAGCTCAGCCGCAGATGGCGCCGTGCAGCCGTAACACAGGACGCATGGGAAACACGCTTCTTTGATCAGATTCCTTCATAAACTTTCTCTGCAGCCTTGAAATTCTGCACTGCAGGGCCGATCTGGGCCTCCTTGAACTGAACTTTGCCGGCAGACGCTAACAAGCTGGTAAAGTTTTTACGACGCAGCGTAACATACTGTACTCCTCAGCTCAGCGTACGAGCCGTCGAGGCTCGTGTTGGATCTGCCTGTCGCGTTGAAAGATGTCAAGATTGATGTCATAATTACAGCAGTGTGTCCAGCCTCAGGGTAGAGATGTTGAGGGTGGCAGTCTCACATCATTGTCTCAGTCGCGTTTACCTCTTAATTCTTTTTTTTTTATGGAGGAGAGGGGAGGGATCGTTGGTGAGAAAATGTCATAAATCGCTTGTGCTCCTCCTTAAGAAAACCATAAAAAAGACCCACCCAAACAAGATTGGAGACAGTGGTTGTGCTCGGCTTTGCTCTGTAATTCACATCTGAGGGGAGTGTGTGTGTGTGTGTGTGTGTGTGTGTGTGTGTGTGTGTGTGTGTGTGTGTGTGTGTGTGTGTGTGTGTGCATGCTGTAGGTTTGTGCATCAGTGTGTGTGTGTGTGTGGCATTAGGACTCCTCTGGTATTTTTGGGTAGAGTGAAAAACATTGGTCACGTTTCCGCCTTTGTTTTTGAGTAAGAAAAACCTTTTGAAGTCACTTTTTAACATTTTTGTGCCGTCGTCTGAATCTGGTTTTGTGTGAGCTGCAGAGTCACAGCGGGACCTCAGATCCAGGCTCTGGTCTGTCTGGATACCCATGACTTGCTATGCTAACATTAGCTAGCTGCCCGACCGGAGCATTGGTAGTTTATGAGTCGTGGTAGCGCCGTTCACATGATACCTGTGGCCAACCGGCACCTCCCTCAGTGGGAGTCATCCACCAATCGTCAGAGGTCTCACAGGTTGTGCTCGCTGCTCTCCCTCTTTCTCCTCGCTCATGCTCTGCCTCCTCTTTCTGTCTCTGGTTTCCGGGCGTCTCTTGGGAGGGGTCCTTTTTGGAGAGAGATCACAGGCTGCAGGTCGGACGGGTTTAGGCTCACTTCCCTTCACAGCTGGACGGACAGGAAGATGAAGGGGGAACAGAAGATGATGTACAGGGAGGTGTCCTTTTAGGATTTATGAACTGTCAACCCTCCTTCCAGTCTCAAACCCTCAAACTTTAACTCCCTTTAAGCTCAGCTGTTATCTCACCTGTGACTGCAGACGGGTCATCGGCCAATTCAGCGTGAAAATTGAAAAACAAGATGACCGCGTCAGCAATTATAAATCTGATTCAGCCTTCATGCTCCTATAAATAGCCTCAGCAGGGCGCTGTTATGACCCGCGAGGTTCTCTAATCTCTGTCCTGTGTGTCCATTTAAATCCTCCTAAATGAGAGTGGAACAGATGGATCAGCCGGCCGCTATCTCAGCCACACGCTCCAGCTGATTGATTCTCCCCTCCTCCTCTTTAGTTTCTCCTCTGCTTGCATCTTCTCTTGCCCTCTCTCATCTTGTTTTCTCTCCTCTTCTTCTTCTTCTTCTTCTTCTTCTTCTTCCTCCGCTCATCTTCTCTGTGATCTCTATAAAACAGCTGGAAATGACGCTCAGAAGAGTGTTTGACGAACATGGATCTAATGTGATCAACTTGTGTAACAGCTGTATTTAGTGCTGTTGTGTTTATGATAAGTGTTATCATCAGAGGCTGTTTAGATATCAGACCTTTAATTAACATTATTGGCACTGCAACAGTGCCAATAATGTTAAGAAGTCACCATGGAGAGCTCATAGAGCAGCAGGACAACATAAAACATCATAAAATCAACAAAAGATCATTGATACAAAAGATTAATTGAAAACTAAATGTTGCTCACAAAAGAACTGAGGAGCCTAAACATACTAAAATACACAAAATAACACAAATAGTTGCAAAAGTTGCCCCGTTATCCTTGATTTTACTGCCTTTGAACAGTCATGAGACGTGTTAATGACCCGTCTTTCGTTGGGGCGGTGCACATGCTCTCTCTAACACCCTCTTTGGAACCAGCTCATTGTCTAATACGGGAAACACTCGACCGTGATGTTCAGGAGAACCTGTCACCTTCAGTCTGTGCACATCCAGCTGGGACTCCACCTCCACCCCTCCCATCGTGTAAACCATTGTTGACAGTCCTCCAGAAGCCATTGTACATGTGCGTGAAGTGGGCAGCTCACTGTGTTGGCCCATGTAGGGGGAGACGGAGGGCCCGTCTCAGACAAAGACCTCCGATTGACGTGTGGACAATGGAGCGGGCACACAGCAGCCTCCTGACTGAGGGGGGGGGGGCACAATGGGTCTTTTTCTGCAGCGCCAGGGCAGGAAGAGGCCGCATGTTAGCTTAGCTGCTCGGAGGCATTGTACGTTAGCATTTGTCTGCACATTAGATGCTGACAGATGTTGACACATTCACAGTTATCATACCGCCATTGATTGATGCAGCTGGGAGCTGCTGCGAGTGATCCACAGCTGCTTCACCCACATGCTGCCAGACCAGTGTGTGTGTGTGTGTGTGTGTGTGTGTGTGTGTGTGTGTGTGTGTGTGTGTGTGTGTGTGTGTGTGTGTGTGAGTGTGTGTGTGTGTGTGACCTTTTAGATGTGTGAAGAACACAGATCACCAGTTAACATTAGATCCTGACCGATCTGCCGGCGTGTCAGGAGATTTGAATATTCAATGAGGTTTGTCCTCTGGATGTCATAATGCTAATTTTTATGACTCGGCTCAGCCAATCTGTGGATTGTTTGCAGTGTCCACTCTTCTACACACTTTAAAGGACGTTCTTAGGCCACATTTGGACTTTCACACCAGTGTGTTTGCATGTTTAAGCTCTTAATATACAAATTATGCATACTTTACATTTGTGTTGAGTGTTTTTTGATGGCATGCTGCAGAGATATTTGAATTTATTAGGAACTCTCATGTATTTTTTTAACTAGCGTCTTGTTTGCGTTGTGTCATCGTCACAGTGAACATGAACTCTGCAGTGATTCACATCATCACTGAATCACTCAAACAGGTCGTTCTTGTTGTAATCATTCCACATGTTCACGCTGACCATGAACTGAGGCCTCTCATGCTGTGGTCGTCTCACCCCGTCCGGGACACATGAGCATCCCGTGTCACTGTCGACCAGTCGTGCCAGTGTGTGCGTGGCCTGACACCCAGTATGAATACTGGCACACAAGTCTGAACACAGGAGGATGAGTTAATCCCAGCATGTGTTGTTAGTGCCTATATGTTTGTTTCCAGCTCCTGTATGTAAACCCGCCCTGCAGCATCGTGTTTGCTCACACTTTCTGTCTTCCACACACAGAAATGCACTCAGATTCAGTCACTCTTTGGTCGTGTTACTTCTACATCACCCTGCTCTGTTGTTCCCTGAGTTTTTGTGTGTGGGTATGGAAAAATGACCAAACATCAGTATTCAATTTTTATTTCCCTGAGTCAACACGCGAGCTGCTTCCCTGCCATAACACTGCTGATGCTTTTCAAAGTTTGGAGAAACCAAAGCTCGTGTCTTTGTGAAAAGTCAAGGTTTATTTAACGCTGACAAACACGAGGAGCGTCATGGACATCTGTGAACAGCCTCGAGGACCTTGAAGTCAACAGAAGTTGCCTTCGTCAGTGCTTGATTGGTGTTTCTTCCAGCATGTTGATTAAAAAAAACGATATCTGGCAGCGCTTTAAACAAATATGCGTGATTGATTAAGTTTGTTTGGCGACCGCTTCAAACCCACAATCACAAATACTCTATGCAGGCCTGTTAGCACCGTTTTGGAATAATCTGCTTTTGGCCTTCTTTGCAAGGCAGCAGCAGAGGTTTGGCAGCTGTGAAGAAAGGGACCATTCTTCTGCCGAGAGAAACTGGGATCCTCGTCCTCTGTGGAGAGGAAGGAAGTCAGGCAGGCGGCCTGAGGCAGAGGGAGATAAACAGATTGAGAGAGAGGGGCACAGAAATGAGACGGAGCTTCAGTATATCTCCAAAAGTATGAGGACGCCACAACATTACAGCCATTTCATGATGATTATTCTGATAATAGAATTCTAGAGTTTATTTCTAGATAAAAAAAACACATTAACCATAAAGTATACGCATGCAAACAGGTGTGATTATTGATCATCTCATTCCAAAACAGAGCCGTTAATCTGCTGCTGATAATGGTACGAACTGCTGCTCAGACTGCTTTACGACAAAGAAATCACAACGAAGAAAAGAGATTAAAAACTGGGATCGACAGTTAATGGAGAAGAGGATGGAGAGTAAAACTAACTTGATAATAATAGTAAAAATAAGAAATGAATAAAAAAGAATGCATAACATAAGGTGGAATAATAGTAATAAAGTAAGAAAGAGCTCAAAGGATGCTTAAATGCAGGGATTTGCTGACGCTCGCGATCGGATTCATCTCGTGGGTGTTCACGGGGTTGAGCTCAGGACTCGGTGCGTGCTCGCAGTCCTCCTCAGTTTGAAGATCTGACTTTGTGCTCGGGGACTTTGTCACATTGAAACAGGAAAAGGAAGAAGATGATCCTCCAAACTGTGGCTGTGTGCTGCTGCGTGAACACAGAAACACATGGAGGGAGCAGACTCTGGATCTGTTCCTCCACTCTTATCTCATGAAGTGACTTCCTTATTGGCGCTGATTGAGGGCGTGCTGAAAGCTCGACCGCCGTCTGTGACACTGTAACATGCAAAGTTTACCCTCAAACTATGAACTCGCTGTCATAATATTTATGGCTTTTTTACATTTCAGCAGCGTGATAAACGTATTGATGATGGCTAATGTTTAGCTTGTCGTAAAGTACGCTCAAGTGTTGTGACCACAAAGCTAAAATTCAGTTGATCTTGATTTTTCTTTATTACAAATAAACATTATTAAATGCTGTTAATGAAGTTGATTATGTGCTTCTTGAGCTGGACGTCCCTGCATGCAGAGCAGGTCTGCATCCGGCCACGCTTCAGCAGTGAGTGCTGCCGTAGTTTGCAGATTTAATCAGCAGAGGCCTCTCAATACAGTGTGATATTGATTTATTTGGGGCTGATTTTTAAATGTAATGCATGTTTTTAGAGTGACTTCACTCTCATAAGTCCTTTAATGAGAAAGGCAATGTGACAGGTTTGCTCTGATCTGGTTTGGTCCAAAAAATCATTAATTGACAGAGTTGGATTTGTAGATATTCTGCCTCTGCACGTAGTTTGTTTGTTTGTTTGTTTGTTTGTTCTTGTTGTTGTTGTTGCAGGAAGTGAGTGTCTGGTTCCAGAACTTTTTCACCTGTTTTACCTGTTTTAGTTCAAAGACATCACACTGCTACGCCATTAAAAAAAATTACCACCAGAAGCGTTTTTCTTCCACGTCTGATATTTCATCACGTTGCTTAATTGTTGTGTGTCCTCAGGTTTGAGAAGGGGAGGATCTACAGCTACATCGGCGAGGTGGTGGTGTCTGTCAATCCTTACCGCGCCATGAACATCTACGGCCGCGACACCATCGAGCAGTACAAGGGCCGCGAGCTGTACGAGAGGCCGCCGCACCTCTTTGCCATCGCCGACGCGGCGTACAAAGCCATGAAGAGGAGGAACAAAGACACTTGTATTGTCATCTCAGGTAACACGGGAAGCCCCCCAGCAGAGACGACAAGCACCAGGATGTTTTACTCTCACGCGCTTTGTACGAATTCACATACAACTTCAAGTTTTGGATCAGATTTTTTCTGAGAAATGAATGTTTTATAATTTATAATTGAAATATAATAATGAAATAATCAATGAACTCCTCTCATATGCAGATGTTTTCTTTCCTGAGAGATGTTCTGGAGGAGAGACATCTTGAAAAATATTAATGAAACCTCTGTTAACTGTCTAAAAGAAATATTTCATGTGGTCACAAGCTGTGTGGCAGCTGGAGAGCTCATGCAGAGGACGAAGCTCCACTCTGTGGTCAGAGAGGGAACTGAGCCCCTCTAAACGCTGATACAAGCCATGAATCCTGACCAAGACAGAAATAGATAAAGATCGCTGCGGTGGACTCAAATGTGTTTGTGCTGCGCAGTCAAGGCTTCAAAATTAAGTACGAAGCAGAAAAAAGGCAAATCAGGCCTCAGTCTGGTGGCGAAAAATATCAACTTTATGTCCTTTTCTCAGCGTTTACAGATCTGACCACATTTTAATGCTCGGTTATTTAGATCGCTGGAGGTTTGGTGGTTTCATTTGGTTCAATTCGCCAATTATTTTTCATTGCAGGGGAAAGTGGAGCAGGAAAGACAGAAGCCAGCAAGTATATAATGCAATACATTGCTGCTATCACCAATCCCAATCAGAGGGCTGAAGTTGAAAGGTGAGCTGCTGTTACTGACCCTGTTCAACCTGGATGCTCTGCAGAATGTGTGCACGACTCCCAGTTATCACAAAGGGAGGGTTTTTCTGGACTTGTGTATTAATGTTCTACACATTTTAGCACAACACTCCATTCATGCCTTGCATAGAGATGTGATGCTGCACAGGTACAGAGGTGGAACCTGTGTCCATGTGTTTCTGCACACAATAAAAAGGTCTTTAGTTCGTTTTAGTGCTGCAGCTATAAGAACGTCATGACTCATTCTTGATTTCCATCAGATAGAGCCGATGTTTACAGCTCACATTTATTATTTTATCACAGGTATTGTAGTTGGAGGTAAGTCTCTGTAGATATCGTTTCAGCTCAACAAGGTCACATCACTGATAACTGGGCAGGTATGGACCCAGCACACAGAGGAGAAGTTGCACCATAGCTCAGAATGGTTATATTTCAGCGTGTTGAAACTAGACAGATATGAAGAAGAAAGCAGGAGATAAGCTTTAGTTTCAGGTAAAGAAAATGTAGGTCTGAGATGGAGATAAGGTTTGTGCAAGGAGAAGGTTTTAAGGTCAGCAGTTAAATGGTGAATACAGACTGCTGGTGATTCGTTTGGGTGCAAAGAAAAGACGAACACACACCAAACGTTTAACACCACAGAGGACTTAATGAAATATGACAATGATTACGATCATTTCTCTAAATGTGGGTCATCGTGGTCTCAGTTGGGTCACAGGCCAGCAGCCTGACAGGAATATGTGCAGCCTGTGTTTTAACTCTTAGTGTGTGTTTTTATATTCCCGTTCAGCTCTTACAGAGTCAGGCTTCATTTAATACCTTCAGGGTGTCGTGCTTAGATTGATTGATATGAACCACTAGTGTCACTTATAGATGTGGTTGTTTCTCAGTTTGAGTCATTTTTTAAGCCGGTTTTCGTCACCCTCTTCACCTGTGATATCATGCTACCCTCCCCACAGGGTAAAAAACATGCTGCTTAAATCCAACTGCGTCTTGGAGGCCTTCGGGAACGCCAAGACCAACCGCAACGACAACTCCAGCCGCTTCGGCAAGTACATGGACATCAATTTTGACTTCAAGGGAGATCCCATCGGAGGCCACATCAACAACTACCTGCTGGAAAAGGTAAAGACGCGTCGACGAGCCTCAGAGGTGAAGGGACGGGTAGTCACACCTGTTACCTGGTGTTTGCAAAGTCAGAGACTGTGAGTGAGACCTCTCTCACTTTTTGGTTGTTTTAAGATGCCTCTTACATGTTCCTGTTTTGTCTCCCTCCAACAGTCCAGAGTCATTTTCCAGCAGACAGGAGAGAGGAGCTTTCACTCATTCTACCAGGTAAATATGTGTGTGTGTGTGTGTGTGTGTGTCGGCGCGCGCACCTGTGTGCTTAGATGTGACGAGTGTGTGTGTTTTTAATTTGTTATGCATGTAAAACAGCAGGGATATGAATCCATGCAGCATGTCTGAGTCATCAAGAGGCCTTTGATGTTGAGTGTTTGAGAATGAACAGATCTTCCCCATAGATGCAGTAAACATGCAATATGCACATCAGGCATGAGTAAAGTTACACCATGTAGTAGTTTTAGCTGTATAATCGTCCCGTTTAATGATGGAAAATACAACAAAAGTACTTCATGAAGCACTGTAAGTGAAGTATGTCTGTTTCTGCTCCCTCTAGCTGCTCAGAGGAGCTCCAGACTCCCTGTTACGCTCCCTTCACATCCAGAAGGACCCGACAGCCTACAACTACATCAAAGTTGGAGGCCAGATTAAGGTAGTCCAAACCGTTAACACACAATTCATCTCACAGACAAACAAACAGAACACCCCCAAAACAAACGTCTGACAGAGCGAGTTCGTTTGCAGAGGGCTCAATGCAACAACACGCGACCTCCACAGATGTGTGTTCTCTCACCACAGTTTACAAGTTTTTCAAACAAACCACACAAATCACATATTTGGAGTGTAAAGTATCAGAAGTAGGAGAAGTATTTCAGTCATCGTCGCCATCATCGCTGCGGAGGAGGAGTGTTTTTCTGAGGTGTCTTTATTTAGACCTCTGCTGTGCACCACCGTCTTTGCACGAGCTTAATGAGCAGGAACAAAACCACTTGACAGCAACAAGCAGCCTGATGTCATGGAACACAACACAACCAAACAGCTGAGGTGGCGGTTTGTACACTGTCTGCCTCAGCGGCTCCTATTTTTATGTAACGAGACGTCGCAGTTCGGCACCAGTTAGTAATTTAGTTAACCGTGGGAATTTGATACCCCGGTTTGATTAATTAGAAGAGAAACGCTGTGGCTCCAGGGCGAAACACACAAAAAATGCAGTGTATGAAAAGATGCTAACGATGCAGCGTTACCCTTCTCCAACATTTCTCCTTTGTCTCTCCAGTCCAGCATCAATGACGGGGCTGAGTTCAAAGCTGTAGCCGACGCCATGAAAGTCATCGGTTTCACAGGGGATGAGATTCAGACTGTTTACAAGATCCTGGCCACTATCCTGCATCTGGTAATACTTGATAATATCAAATCCCCGCCAGCTGTGTCCTGATATAACAGTTGTGCTGTGTGTAGATTTTAAGCAAATAAGTGCCTCATTGGCGAAGTGGACCAGTGTCCGGGCCAAGAGTGTGAGGATGTGAACATGCAGCTGTTTTTATTTGTTTCTCTCTTTTTAACACTGTGTACTATGATGTGTTCAATGCAAAAAGCATGTTTATGTTTGTTTTCACTATTAATCTTACAAAATTTCTATCAGTCAGAGTTTATTTTGGCCTTGCCGCCTAATTTCTTGATAACTTCTTAGGAATTTCCCTGAAAGGAATTATGTAACTTGGAGCTCATTATAGAGAAAATAGAAAGTTTTAACAGTTTACTTGGTAATATTGAGTTTGTATGCAGCCATTTTGAGCCTAGTAAACATTCATTAAAAGTACATTTGTTCAGTTTCCTGCCAAGAGTGAAATGAGAAGATCAACACCACTCCCATGCTAGTGTGCTAAATATGAAGCTAGAGCTAGCGGGTGGTTAGCCTAGCTTAGGATAAAGACAGGAAACAGGAAGAGACAGCTAGTCCACAGTTAAAAGTGCCTCTGCACACATCTAATCTGTACACAAAGAGAAATATAAACAGGAAGTAGCGTGCTGGAGCTCGCGAGAGCCGGCTAGCTGTTTCCCCCTGCATCCAGTCTCTATGCTAAGCTAATTTGCGTGCTCTTGCTTCATGTGAACTGCATTAACATGGAATTGGTGTCGTCTTCTTGTCTCATGTTGATATTTTCTTTTAACCAGCGTGTTGTGCGCTAAGCAGTAAGCCGTCCTCTCTGGCCTCTCTTCTAGGGCAACCTGACTTTCGGGGTGGACGGAGACGTGACCCTGATAGAGAACACAAAGCTGGTGTCTGTGATCAGGGAGCTGCTGTCCACCAAAGAAGAAAACGTGGAGAAGGCGCTCCTGTACCGCACCGTGGCAACAGGTCGAGACGTCATCGAAAAACAGCACACGGCACAAGAGGCGAGCTACGGACGGGACGCGCTGGCCAAGGTTATTGTTGGGATGATAGAAAATTACATGTTGCTGGTCAGGCTGCACAAAAGAGAAAAAAGAAACACACTGGGCGGTTGGTGTCCGCGGGGTAGTGACATTTCGCTAAATGCTTGGTGATATTTTTACTGCGATTCACACTGATTCACACCAGCATGAGTCACAATGTTATGACTCCAGACAGAGGCTGGAGACTGTGGAGGAAGCAGTGGATGCAGGCAGATCCAGGACCAGCACTGTGGGCTGTGAACAAAACTGACTCACTGATATTGTGACATTTCACTCTCGGCGGACCCGTCTGAGACTGTTGATTGTCTGTGTGCTAGACGACGCCGTGCCCCTGAGCAAGGCACCAGCTAGCAGCCAACCAGTCGACTTCACACTCACTGCGATGAATATTTTGTCGTCCTCAGGCCATGTACGAGCGTCTGTTCTGCTGGATCGTGGGACGGATCAATGACATCATTGAGGTGAGAAACTACGATGCCCGGGTCCACGGGAAGAACACGGTCATCGGGGTGCTGGACATCTACGGGTTTGAGATCTTCCAGAACAACAGGTGTGAATGAGACCGAATCTCTAACATGGGTACAGCTCGCTCTCTGTCGCTTGTTGCAGTGCATTCAGTAACAGACGAACAGAAATCAGAGAGGTTACCTCCTGGAAATAGCCTGGCCCCAAATAGGTTAACAGCTTGGTCCCACACAGCTATGTAGCCTGTTCCCAAATAGCTGTTAGCTGTTAGCAATGACAGCATTTCAAGCAAAAATAGTGTTCAACTTAGTAGTAAACGTGAGCTAATCACCTGGTGGCTGTCATTACAGCTAGCTCATGAGAGTAGCCTGGTCCCAGATAGCTAACTGTTAGCAATGACACCATTTCGAGTAAAAATAGCATTTAACTTAAAAGCAAATGTGAGATAATCAGCTAGTTGTTTTCACTGTAGCTAGCTCTATGGGAATACCCTGGTCCCGTATAGCTAGCTGTTAGCATTGACAGCATTTCAAGCAAAAATAGCATTCAGCTATCATTGCAGCTAGCTATATAGGATCAGGCTATTTCCCAGAAATGCCCTCAATGAACTTTCAGTTGTTCTGAAGGTCACATGATGCTTGAAATGGCATAGCGTTCAACTTAATAGCTAACAGGCACTGCACGAGTTCCATCTGCATCTTTCTATAGACTGTTTCACACTGTGTCCGTACTGACCACTTCAACGTGATTTTATTATTTATTAAACATTCATTCTCCTCTCTTTCCTGTGCTGTAGCTTTGAACAGTTCTGCATCAACTACTGCAATGAAAAGCTGCAGCAGCTGTTCATCCAGCTGGTGCTGAAGCAGGAACAGGAAGAGTATCAGCGAGAAGGCATCCCCTGGAAACATGTACGGAGGATTTTTCTGGTCCTGCTGTGTTTTATTAGCTGTAGTGGTTCAGAATCTGTTTTTATTTCTAATGCCATATTTGAGGATAGATTGTAGATTCGAAGTGATTTCAGGTCTGCGTCTTAACAGTGTCTTTGTATCCTCTGTGTCCTCTGTTGTTAGATTGATTACTTCAATAACCAGATCATCGTGGATCTGGTGGAGCAGCAGCATAAGGGCATCTTCTCCGTGCTGGACGAAGCCTGTATGAATGTGGGCAAAGTCACGGATGAGGTTTTCCTCCAAGGACTCAATGGCAAGCTGGCCAAACACGCCCACTACACCAGCCGCAAGGTAGGACACACTGAATTACACATGTGAGCTGTTCTTATTTTGACATCTACTCGTAGAGTTAGCTGTTGTCCAGCAGCTGTTTCCACTTCTTCAGCTGAAGTCAAAAATCCAAACGCTGCTTAGCTTTCTTGTGATGTTTAATGAGTTTGAATCAGGTCTGTGATCTGCATCACACATTGTGTACTCTCGAGTTAATGACTTACAACATACAGTATTTTTATATTACCAAAGACGGACGATTTTAGCACCAATTAGTTCAACTATTATGATAATCAGTTCATCCTTCAGGTTAATTATCAAGCTTCTCAAATGTGAAATCTTGCTGCTTGTTCTCCTCTTAACAATATAGTGAACTGGATATTTTGTGGTTTTGGACTGTTGGTCAGGTGAAGTTATGGCTGGCATTTTCCACTATTTTCTGACATTTTATAGATCAGACAATTCATCAATTAATTGAAAAATAATCATCAAATTAATCTATAATGCAAATAATAGTTGAGTCCTAGTATGATTTGAAGATGTAATCACAAGTATCAGCATATCAGATTCTGCTGATGCAGGATGATGCTGTAGTAACGTGAGAACACCAGAGGGCAGATTCCACCATGCAGTGAGTAACCATCAGCAGCAGAGAGAAGAGATGGAACATGATCCTCTTAGTTTTAATAATCAGGGAGGCTTCCAGTCTAATTCAGTCTAAAGGCCTGTGTGCCCAGACGAAACATGCAATAAGCCAATTTACTTTGCTTGCTCCTCGGTGTTTGTTTAGATAAGGTGAAAGTCGCTCACCATCGCTGATCTGGGGTCAGTGTTTATCAGTTTCTCTGCACATGTTCAACATGTAAAAAGATGTTTGGGACGGCTCCTAAAAAGGCTTCAAACCACAGCCGTGTTTTTAAATGACTGCAGTTCCCTCTGCGGACACAAGGGGGCATCAGCTGTCAGAGAGAGCGAGCGGGAGTCTGACTCGACACTTTGCACAAGTGATGTCACTGCCAGCCAATGGGAGTGCGTGGAGCTGTGCTGTGTTAGAACGGGTGTTGGAGGCAGAGGGAGGTGGAGGGGATGGAGTTAGAAATTTATGAGGAAAAGTAAGGGGGGGGGGGGGGGGTGATGCAGAGAAAATGAATGATGAGGAGTAAACATCTGTATACTGTACAGGCCAGCGTGCTGTGGGTCACAGTACTTAAAGCAACAGGCTACGGAGTGAAGCACCATGGGAAAAAAGCTGTATGTGCTGCAATACCGAGCCGACTGATGGGCTCTGAATCCTGCAGACGCCGGAGCCGCTTCCAGTGAATAAAGCACGCTGTGACGGGGGAACAGTGAATAACCGAGGCCGAGTCGAGATGGGCTAAAGATTGCTGAGCGCTGCAGGCTGTATTGATTGGTGCAGCTTCCCTTCGCTCCCATCATCGTGGAGTCGATACGCTCCCTGCTGTCGCCCTGCTGCTGCTCTTTGACCTCCTCCTCTGGCAGCAGACTTGAAAACACATGAAATGAAGGTTTTGAAACTTACAGCCATCCAGCTGTTACTTCCTGGAGCCAATACTGCTACGAATCAATATTAGCCAGAAAGTACTCTTTTTTTTCTGGACTGTCTGGAGTCCTGTTGCCACGCAACATTAACATAATGGACTTTTTGTCAGGAAGTAGTGTGAACTGCTGGGGGCTTTAGTGGATCTCCGGGGTATTTTTGACCCTGTGTGTTTAAATGAACAGTCATGGAAGCCGATCGGACCGGAGCGGAGAGACTTTTAACTTTTAATGTTGTCACTGAAGTGAATCTGAGAGCAAACACACACAGTCACCACCTGAAAAGGCTTAATTCACCTCACGCTTTGAAGTGTGCTCAAATAAAAGGTACTCATCATATTTGATTATTACCTTTGTGCAAAGTTTCCACTAAGCTTCTAACAAATCTAACATAATGTAGTAAGTATTAATTGCTTGGGTGGCTCTCGTCTCTCCGTGCTGTTTAACATGATTCTTGTGCAGGTGGTAAAAGAGGTTGGTGGTGTTTGAGTCCGTTGTGCGATCGGTCTGCAGCATCATCAGTTTTCTGGTCCGTGTCAGACTTTTCATACCCAAACCACGTGCATGGGACAGAAGAAGCCCCTGTTGTTGGTGTGTGGGATTGCCGAAAATATTGCCATAAAGAGTATAAGAATAATATGAAACAATGGACGTTTTCCTGTCGTCACATATACACGTATGTCATCATATCTCACAGCTGAATGCACCTTGTTCTGTTTCTTTTCCTAAATTTTTTGCAGTAGAAAAGCCCCCAGCGTCAGAGGCGGTGGGCTGGACTCATACAATGAACACAATAGATCCACGTGCATTGAATGAAACACAAGAATAAGCTCCTGTTTCGTGCTTTATGGTGATTAATTATCGCCCGTTGAGGTCTTTTTGAACATTGATTGATATCAGGGTGATTCGTTTCCAGGGTGATTAATTGTCCCATATGGCTTATTGGGCATTTGGTCCACAGCACCTCTTAGTGGTCAGAGTAATATTTGCAGTTCTGTGATTAAATTCACCTGTTAATGACTGAAATGAGCAGAAATCATTGTAAAGCTGACCAGTGGAGAAACATGTTTGCACAATATGAAGCTGAAAGAATCTTAATTTAAAGTGTGCAAAGCAGGTGATGACTTCTCTTTTAATCGAAAAAATCGCTCGTGTTGCTCTATCAGATCTTTTTCTGAAAATATTTCTTTATTTTTATGACTGAATTTAATTTCAGGAGTGGAGAACGACCTTGAGATTGCTGAATTACTCTGACCCAAAGAAAAGAAGGAAAGAAATACTCTCTGTATGGTAGCATGACCCAAAATAGACATCTAACCTACACTCACGATGCAAATTAGCTCTGGAAAGTTCAGAAAATTTCAAGGCTGTGTGGGTACAAAGTGTACACGAGCCGTGCAGACTTTAAACACCCGCCGCCGCCGCCGCCGCTCTCCAGCCTCAGAGCTCAGATCTGTTCGAGTCGGTCTGCCAGGATAAAAAGTGTGAAGGTGCAAAAAAAAGATGAGGTGTGAGAGAAGGAGAAGGGGAGCGAGGAAGAGAGGTGCACAGGGGGAGACTGGGAATCAGATGTGAGAGGAAGTGAGATATGAGCATCAAGGGAGAAGAAAGGGTTGAGGCGAATGAAAACCACAGCTACAAAAACAGCCAGCGATGAGATTTTTACTGTATTCTTCATATTAACTGTGGGTCAAATGATGTATCTGTGATGTAAAGTACTGTGGTCGGTTTGTCGGGACAGAACCACAGTGAATTATCACCCAAATCTGCAGCTCCCTCCTTCATTTTACGCTCTCGTAGCTCATTATTTTGGTTCTCCAGTCAACAGACGTCGCTCTCGTCAGCCTCGTCTCCAGCAGAGGCAGCAGCTGCACTAAAGCCACCGTACACAACCTGCCAAAGATAGCAACTGGCTGGCCAACACGGCGAAACACTTAGCAGCCAAGAGGACAGATATTTTCTCAGGAGCTGGTGGAGACAAAACCCACTGAAAGGAGAGTCAATCTTAGACTGATTTATCAGGTAAATTTACTAAAACATTTCCTGCATTCTACGTTATGTGCCAGCAGTTGTGTTTATAGCTTATTCTGTTGTACCCAAGTCGCCAAAAATACTCCATTCATACCATTTTTACAGCAAAATTACCGCTTACATGCAGGTTTTTTAAACACGGGTCATTTCTTGCTGTCAGTGGACGAGTTTTTCTTTCTTCTTCTGTTTTGTTTTTTGCTGTTGTGACGGAAAACAGGAAACAGTAGAAAGCAGCATGCAGGCCAGTGACAATATCATGGATATCTTTTATGAAATGACGATGATGAGATGGAAACACAAAGTGCAGCAGGTTAATATTTCCATGCAAACATTTAGAAATTCAGCGTTCGTCATCACTGGAGCCGGAGCCCGTAAATACCCGCTGCAGAGACCTTTGCATTGCGTTTGTTCGACATGTGCATGAAAGCCTCACGGCCCAGAACTGAGGAGATAAAAAAGAGAGAAGACAATGAGTCAGAGACCTATTCCAGGAGATGTTCCTGTAACCAGATCTGTGCCTGTCTGCACTCATGTTCTCGCCCTCTGCTGTGTGCAGCACACACACCCTGCTGCTGCCGTGCATCCATTCATTCACAGGGTGTGTAAATGAACATGGAGCACTCACACTCAATGACACATGGCTGCGTACGAAGGAATCACACGTGCACACGGAGCTGACGGCAGACCAGAAGCAGAGGAGGAAGACGAGGTTCAGATCGCGTCCAGATTCCTTCCTCTGCTGCGGCGTCTGATCTGAGCTCTCATGTGTCAGTATGTGCTGTTGCTCTGCAGTCTGGTGATGAGAACTTCTTTTCATTGGCTTCCAGGCGTCTCAGGCTTGTTGTGAATTAATCAGGCGCTCTTGATGGCAGCCACAGACTTGTTTACAGAGATGTCTCACCTAAAGGGAAGTCTGATGTGCTGCCGATGGAGCGTCAGTGTTTCTGTGCAGTTAACTGTCAAACAGTTGTTTTTCATCAGGTCGTGTTTGCTCGACGCTTCACTTTCATCACGCTGACTTTAACTAGTTTCATAAATGTTTTACTCTTGTTGACCCACTGCTGACAAACTGCACACTTGTTTACTTGAGTCATACATCTTTTTATGTTATTTTTAGGTCATTGCACCAAAACCAAACAGGCTGCTGATATTCTTTATTTTCTCACTGTTTCCTCTGTGCCCCTGAGCTCCATTGTGAAACTAAAACTATTAAAAAACACATTATTCTGCCCCCGCTATGCATTCAGGTGCACAGCTGAAACTAAATACTGTACAAAAGGTTGAAGACAGCAGGTTTCCTTTGGAGTTTTCACTGGAAGCAAGTGAGGACTATGAGTTACATCGACCCTCATGCCAGGGAGACACAAAGCATCCCCAGACATTACACAAGTCCCCACAGGAAGTACTACACAGAGAAAAGAGCACAATACAAAACACCAGTGGCTCAGAATTCACTGCTCTTATCAGGCTTGATTTCAGCCGCAGACAGCAGCCGTTTGCTTAAGGAAGGCTCAATATTTCCTATTTATGAGGTCACATAACGCAGTGTGTCGGCCGTGTGTCTGCAGCTTGTTCCTGCCTCCATCAGGTGGTCAGAAAATCGGTTTTTCAGGTTTAAATACTTTGATGGCGTCTTCAGTGGGAGTCAGAAAGGAAGCATTGAGAGACAGAATGATGGCTGCTTTGGTCTTTTTATGAGGTTTATTCGTCATACAGCAAACTGCCAGCCTTATCCTTTAATTAAAGCTCAGATGAAGCACCAACATGTTTCCCAAAGCTCTGTTTCTTCCTCCCAGATCTCCGTCTCTTCTTCCTCCTCATTCTCGTTCTTCAGCTCTTTCTCTTTCACAGTTTCAGTACCTCTCTGTTGTCTTCACTTCCTTCATCACTTTCCTCACCTGCCTCCAGAGCTAGTGTCTCAGCACGCAGCATATACAGGCGCAGCACATGAATAGGATGTGAAGTGAGTGTGTGTGTGTGTGTGTGTGTGTGTGTGTGTG